>NC_053425.1:106050656-106248817 GCF_007990345.1 Gossypium hirsutum | reverse complement strand
TGAATAGCACTTTGACTATCACAATACACGTTAATATGCTCCTGAACCAACCCCAAGGTTTTAGCCATACCTTGTAACCAAATAGCCTCCTTTACAGCCTCTGTTACAGCCATGTACTTGGCTTCTGTGGTTGACAATGCAACTGTAGACTGTAGTGTAGACTTCCAACTTATTGGTCCTCCAGCAAGTGTAAACACATAACCGGTGGTTGATCTTCGCTTGTCCAAATCACCGGCATAGTCAGAATCAACGTACCCAATAACACCTTTACCAAGTGTATTATCCTGCTTGAACAGTAATCCAACATCCACGGTCTTCTGAATATACCGTAGAATCCATTTCACAGCTTGCCAATGTCCTTTTCCAGGATTATGCATATACCTGCTCACTATACTAACTGCCTGTGAAATGTCGGGTCTTGTACACACCATTGCATACATCAAGCTACCCACTGCATTAGAATACGGAACTTGCAACATGTATTCTCGTTCCGTATTCGTCGAAGGAGATAGTTGTGCAGAAAGCTTGAAATGAGAAGCCAACGGGGTACTTACAGGTTTGGTCTGCTCGTTCATGCCAAACTGCTGAAGTACTTTCTTCAAATACTGCTTCTGAGACAAGCTAACTCTGCCATGAGCTCTATCTCTACATATTTCCATGCCGAGAATCTTTTTAGCTTCTCCTAGATCTTTCATCTCAAACTCGAGATTGAGTTGAGTCTTCAATCTTTCAATCTCAACTTTGCTCTTAGATGCTATTAGCATATCATCAACATATAAGAGTAAGTATATGAAAGTTCCTTCTTGTAGCTTCTGAAAATACACGCAATGATCAAATTTACTTCTTGTGTACCTTTGCCCTTTCATGAACTGATCAAATCGCTTGTACCACTGCCTCGGAGATTGCTTCAATCTATAAAGCGACTTTGTCAGTTTGCAAACCCAATTTTCTTTTCCAGCAACCTTGAATCCATCTGGCTGAGTCATATAGATTTCCTCTTCCAAATCACCGTGTAAAAACGCGGTCTTCACATCAAGCTGAACTAGTTCAAGATCATATTGCGCAACCAAGGCTAGCAAAATCCGAATAGACGAATGCTTCACAACTGGAGAAAACACTTCATTGTAGTCTATTCCTTCTTTCTGAGCGTAACCCTTTGCTACCAATCTAGCCTTGTATCGAATTTCATTTTTACCAGGAAATCCTTCCTTCTTTGCATATACCCATTTGCATCCAATTGCCTTCTTTCCCTTGGGCAGTCTCACCAACTCCCAAGTCCTATTTTTATGAAGAGACTGCATTTCTTCATTCATAGCTTGCTTCCACTTTACACCATCAGAGTTACTTATTGCTTCTGTGTAAGTGGAAGGAACATCATCATCTGCAATTGGAAGTGCATAGGCCACCATATCGTCAAAGCGAGCAGGTTTACGAATCTCTCTTCTTGGCCTCCTATATGTAATTGAATCTTGTTGCTGTAGAAGTTCTTGGGTCGAAACTTCTTCATCATTTGTTCTTTCAATATTAGCTGGATCATCATTAACCTTTTCAAACTCCACCTGCTGCAAAGTACTACTGGTTTTGTCATCCTTTTGTGAATCCTCGTTCTTCATCATGGTTGATTCATCAAAAGTTACATCTCTACTGAAAACAATCTTCCTTGTATCAGGACACCAGAGACGGTATCCTTTTACACCACCAGTTATACCCATGAATAATGCTTTCTTTGCTCTTGGGTCTAACTTAGATTCTTTTACATGATAATATGCAGTGGAACCAAAAACATGTAAAGAATCATAATCAGTAGCAGGTTTACCAGTCCACATCTCCATAGGAGTTTTTCCATTTATTGCAGCTGATGGCAATTGGTTAATTAGATGGCACGCATATGTAACTGCCTCAGCCCAAAATTCCTTGCCCAATCCAGCATTGGACAACATACATCGAACTTTCTCCAGTATAGTCCGATTCATGCATTCTGCCACCCCATTCTGCTGTGGTGTATCTCGAACAGTGAAGTGTCGTACAATGCCCTCATCTTGACATACTTGTAGAAATGGATCATTTTTGTACTCAGTACCATTATCTGATCGAAGTCGTTTGACCTTTCGACCTGTCTGAGTCTCCACCATCTTCTTCCACTTCAGAAATGCATCCAAAACTTCATTTTTTCTTTTCATTAGATACACCCATACTTTTCTTGAATAATTATCAAGAAAAGTGACAAAATAGTGCATACCTCCCAAAGAAGCCACTTTGGTAGGTCCCCACACATCACTGTGAACATAGTCCAGAATTCCTTTCGTATTGTGAATTGCTGAACCAAATTTTACCCTCGTCTGCTTGCCTAGAACACAATGTTCACAGAATTCCAATTTGCAAGAATTTGCACCTTTCAACAAGCCTTGCTTCGCCAAAGTCTGCAAAGCTTTTTCACTAGCATGTCCCAATCGCCTATGCCATAACCTGGTAGCCTCTGAATCTGCATCTTTCGTAGAAGCTGTTGATGTTGATCCAATAACTGTACTTCCATTTAAATAGTACAAGTTATTTCTTCTAGTGCCTTTCATCACCGTCAATACCCCAGCTACTACCTTTAGTAATCCATCTCTCAAAGTGATTGTGAGCCCTTTAGATTCTAGGGCCCCTAATGAGATGAGATTTTTCTTCAAGCTGGGTACATAGCGAACATCTGTCAGAACTTGGATTGAGCCGTCATGGTTCTTCAATTTGATTGTACCTACACCCATTGTCTTACAGGCACTATCATTGCCCATAAAAACAACTCCACCTTCTAGTTCTTCAAGACTAGAAAACTAGTCCTTATTAGGACACATATGGTAAGTACATCCCGAATCCAATATCCACTCATCCGTTTGACATGCCATTGCCATGCCAACCAAGCTAAAGTCTGACTCCTCATCATGCTCCGCTACACATGCATTAGAAATAGACTTGCCCTTTTGTAACTTAGGACAATTCTTTTTCCAATGCCCTTTCTCACGACAAAAGGCACATTCATCTTTGGCGGGTCTCCCTTTGGACTTACCCCTTCTACCAGGTTTGCTGCTGTGTGAACGACCTCTTACTGTTAAGACTTCTGCAGTTGTATCTCTGTGATCTCTTTTATCTTTCTTTCGAGTCTCAGATCTATACAACGCACTACAGACTGCATCAAATGTGATTGAATCTTTCCCATGAAGCAATGTGGTGGTAAGATGATCATATTCATCAGGAAGGGAATTCAACAACAATAATGCCTTGTCTTCATCTTCAAATTTCTCATCCAAATTTAGCAAGTCTGCTAAAATTTTATTGAATGAGTTCACATGGTCATTCATCGACATACCGGGTGCATACGTGAACCGAAAAAGTTTCTTTTTCATATTCAAGACTTTTCGTTAGAAACGTTTCTTCCAATGTATCCCACAGCTTCTTCGCTGATGTCTCCCTCATGACGGAGTACTTCTGCTCTTTGGCCAAACATAGGCGGATTGCACCACACGCCTGTCTATTGATCTTGGCCCACTCCTTGTCATCCATCTTGTCAGGTTTTTCTTCAAGGGCTATATCCAGCTCTTGCTGACATAAGACATCCAGGATCTCACACTGCCACATACCAAAATTATTGGTACCGTCAAATTTCTCTACTTCAAATTTTGCATTTGTCACAGTAGTCCTTGCTGATGACGATGCTGCTGCCATTTTTCTCCTCAATCCCAACTACTGTATACGTGAACAGTACCGTATACGTGAATAGTGCCGTATACGTGAATAGTACTGTATACGTGAATAGTGCCGTATACGTGAATAGTACCGTAAACGGTCGTATTCCCCAAGTACGAACCTGGCTCTGATACCAATTGTTGCGCGGAAGCGTGTGAAAGAGTAAAATTATTGTACTGAAAAATCACACTAAGTTCAATTCCCAGGAAAGAGAGGTGGATCACGAGGATCGCTTACATACCAGATCTTTCCTAGCCAGAATATCCCTCTATCGTAATTTAATAGCATAATAAATCACTACAATGACACTTACAAAATATGCAGAACAAAAATAAAGAACACTAGAATTTTAACGAGGTTCAGCAAATTTTGCCTACGTCCTCGGGCACTACCAAATATATTTCACTCCAAAAAATACAAGTGAAAGTTTACAAATAGGGAGAGAGAACAATTGCCTTAAGTAGAGAATGGCAAGTGTGGGATGAAGAAAGTAAGAAATGGTTAGGCCTATTTATAGTTGAGGTTCAAGGATCAACTTGCAATGTCCCTATACAATTAGGGACCAAAATTGCAATTATCCCATGCCAACTTTTAACCCAACTTGCCAACCAATTTTACTTTCTACTTTCGGTGCCCACCCTTTTTGACTTTTCAAACAATGGGTGGGTTCCAATAACCTTCACCTCCATTCCATGAATCTTTCCATCAGGAGGAGTCTCTATGCTCGAACTGCTACCCATTTTTCTATCCAACTCCACCCCTTCTCATAATCGGAACCCACAACTTCTTTATCACCCTTCTTTTGAGTTTTTATCCAAAAATATTTTCTCCCTTCAAACTTGGAAATGTTAACAGAGAGTCTTCTGAAACCAAAAATTTTGTCATTCATCTGCTTTACTGCAATCTGTCTCCCTCCAGTCATGGTCTTCTTATTCGGAATAAAAAAATGAGTTACCTTCCCAAATGCTTGGAAAAAGATTCCTAAGATCTCTCCGCTTCCAGCTAGTGGAATATTAGAAACAAAAACTGTATGGCATTGATTCGTAGAAGCGCCATCCTTTGGATTACTAAGAGATGCCACCATTCTTGGCTCCGTCTCCACCCTCCCCCCTTAGAAACTCCATTGCTTTGCTTGAATTGTATTGGGAATTATCCATATTTATGGAAAATCACAGATATGGGTATCAAATAATGGAAAGTCAAAGATATGGGTATCAAATATTGGAAAGTCAAAGATATGGGTATCGAGATATTGGCATAATAAAATCTAAGATATTTGCAATATATGGTCCCTAAATTGTAAAGTGACTTTGCAAGTTGATCCCTGAACCTCAACTATAAATAGGCATAACCATCTCTCATTCTGTATCTCAAACTTGCCATTCTCTACTTAAGGCATTGTTTTCTCTCTCTCTCTTTGTAAATTCTCACTTGTATTTTGGAGTGAAATATATTTGGTAGTGCCCGAGGACGTAGGCAAAATTTGCTAAACCTCGTTAAATTCTTGTGTTCTTTATTGTATTATTCTGCATGAATTGTGTGTGTGATTGTAGTGATTTATTGTGCTATTAAATTACGATTGAGGGATATTCTGGCTAGGAAAGACCTGGTGCTTAAGCGATCCTTGTGATCCACCTCTCTTTCCTGGGAATTGAACTTAGTGTGATTTTTTAGTACAATAATTTTACTCTTTTACACGCTTCCGCACAACAAATTGCTTCAAAAATCTCAGAAATTATTCTTGACTCTGTATTCTCTCTACAATTGTTTAGATGGTAACCGGTTTAAAAGTATATATATTACTACATATTTCCAAATTTATCTAACTTGATATAATCTAATAGTTGTTGGACCTTGATTTCATGGTAAATAGTTCTCACTTTAATCAAATTTGTTATATAGTTGTAAATAATTTGGAAGTTGTGATGATTTTTTTTAAAAAAAAAAAAACAAATCATGAGCCATAGTTGGCTTTAGGCATTCGTGTGCAGTCACTTTCGAGCACTATTTCATCGATTTACATATCTCCCTTTTGCCTTACTATAATCAAGAACAAAAGGGTTTAATTGGCTTTTCCTTAATTTCTATGGGAGATGGGACCCTTTTCAACCCCAGTCCATTAGCTTTCTTACTTTTTTTTTTGGGTTACTTAGTCTATAAATCTTTAGGATCTCTTCTTTCCTCAAATGGAAATGGTTTATTTGATGGTTCCTATCATATGCAGGACCACTGAAGTAGGACTGTAAAAGAAAGATTTCAGTTCATAAAAATGCAACAATGGCTTTTTTTTTTTTTTGAAATATCAGAAACAATTTATTAAAATAGTTGAAGGAAGATATTACAAAGATGTCCAATATATGGCATAGTGATGAATACATAAATGACTAAAAAACTATAGCTACTACCAATAAGTGTTAGAGTGCAGTAGTAAGATTCACTAGAGAATGCAAGTTTAAATTTATATTGTTGACGGAGGCAGTCACCAATGCATATTTATGCATTTGGTTCAGAATTTTGGCTTCCATTTGGATAAGCATGACCAACTCCAGGGCTGTGCCCTGCAATTGAACGATTGCCATTTCCCTGCACGCTAATGCTTGATGGTTTTCTTTCAGCATATCCTCAACATCTTCTGCAAAAGAATGTCCAACACCAGGGCTGCTCCCTGGTGTAGTGGGTCGAAAATCCTCTTTGTAGCCTTCAATTGAGTCACCAAAATCTGAGGTTTTAGTTGGTGTAGGGGGTGGCAATACTTGGTTTGAATCGTTTCTGCTCAGTGATTTTAAAAGTCTTCCCTCGACTGAGAGAACTAAATGACAGGTAATTAACAGAAAGACAGCAAATGTATGCATGGGTTTGGATTCCATAAGTAGGAAATCAATAAATTTGAATGTCTCCTTCTAAGTTATGAGAAAGCTAGGCACAATGAAGTGAGTTCTCTGGTTTCAATTCCCAAGGATTTATAATGTGGGGATGAATTAGCTTAATTCCTCAACACTTTGTTTTTTTTTTTTAATCTTTTTCAACAAGGGGTACCAATTGAAACTTGAAGCTGGATCCTTGACCTTTCATAGTGCTGAAATGGTCACTTTATGGTTTGATTTTAAGTGAGGATGGCAATCTATTTTAATCAAATTTTTAGAAGCTAACTGCGTTGGTTTGTAAACCCTATTAATTCCCTAGATTGACTTTCCCCCCACCACCCAAGTGCACCGAAAATGTTAAGGGATTCTCCTTGACTTCTCCACTTGCAAATGCTTATATGAATAGTATTATTATATTACCAATGGCTGTTGTGCAAGCTTTGAACTCTTTTAGTCGACAATTTATAGTGAACAACACATCTGTCCTATGGTTCTTTTCTTGAACCTCCATTGTTTAATGGTAGGTGCAAGCTTTCAAGTTTCAACTATAAATGGGTGGAATTGACTGCCAAATGTTGAAGGTTCAAACAATTATATTACCCCTGTATTTCTTGAATTCAATTAATTCGAGTATTAATAATCTTATTGGGTTTCAAATATTTGATTCATTGAACCAGCATTGGGTTTCAAATATTTGATTCATTGAACCAAACCAATTGAAGTAAACATCAGTTTTTAAGATACCAACAAGGAATTCAAGACCAATAATTTCACCTTGGAACCTTAGCTACCAATACTACCTTAAACAATAATTTATAAAGCTGTGAAGGGGCACCATACAGACGAATTAAGAAGGCTGGGGTTGAATTAAGCTTCCACTAATGGCAAAAAAAGGGAAAGTAGGACCACCATGTCATAATGGATGGTTCATATAGGACAGCCGGCATTTGACCAAATATCAGTGTCATAAGTTGATATTGATATGAATCTTGCTTTTGCTTTTTGGAAGGTTTCTAAATGGCAAAAGATTTGACCCTATGGAGTAGGAGCTTCTTTCTTTATAAAAAACTCACGCCATCAAAAGAAATAAAATGAAGGCATGTCACATCCACAATTGAGATCCATCCACTATAAGAAAAAAAGCTACTATAGATTATACTCTACTAGGTGACTTAAACAAATTAGATAGTACAGTTTCAAAGACAACTGTCATGAGTGATATTATAGTTTTTTTATTCCTTAATTATGTTAATGTCATACTCCACTATAGTTTAATAGTGGAGCCTGTTGCAACTGGTCTTAAATAACTCAATCAGATGGAGCAGAAGGGATTTTCCGTGCACGTATTCTTTTGATTCCTACAATAATAACTGTTACTCGTACTGGTAGGATATACTCCATGCACATATCTGAGCCTACTTTTATCATACAGAGAGTTTTGCTGTATATAAATACGTAGGAGCATGCACTGAATTCTACGTATTCTTTGTCCTCTATAGTCTCCTCTTTAACTTACTTTCTTTAGCAATGATGTCTCTCCTCCCCCCCCTACCCCCCCCCAAAAAAAAAAATTCGGTGATATTTTTCTTAAGCAAAAGAAGAGTTGTTTGTTTTGTGCCGTGATATTTGATTATATGCTTTCTTTATATACTCGTATCTTTATTCACATGCGTGCACACAATCAGTGCTTTGCATGGGCCATGCAACTGTTAGATTATTTACTTAATCTCCTTTTCTTCTCCTGGAGTGCAAAGGGTAATATTTAAATTATACTAGTGTTGCCCGTGCTTCGCAACAGAGATCTTTTTGGTCATAATATTGATGAAAACGGAAATAGAAACGCAAAAGAAAAAGCATCAAACAAAGTGGGAAAAAAGAACTCCTGTCATACTATTGATCATTTATTGATGAAAATGTAATTAATTACTGAACACAAATCATGGTCTCGGCTCCCCATGCACATTATGATTTATTAGAGTTAAAAGCATTTTATTTAAAGTTAATTTATAGCCCGAAAAAATTTATAAATTTAGAATTTATTCTCTATATTTTTATTTTCATGATTTTAGTTTATTTACTTTTAAAATTTTAAAATTCAATTTTAATTATTAATATCATTATTTATTTTTTGTTAAATTTATTGATGTAACATTTTAAAATAAAAAAACTCATTTAATAATAATGTAATTAAAATATGAAGTTATAATAAACTTGAATTTAATAAAATAATTTCAACAATATTAATAATTAGACTTAAATTTTAAAATCCAAAAAATAGGATGATTAAATTCTTAAAATAATAGTATATTAAACTTCAAATTTATAAAAAACAAAATACATATTCTATCCAAAAATTTTCACTAAAAAAAAAACAATCGAATACGATGGCTTTAAGCATTCATGTCCACTAAGTCACTTTCGAGTTCTCTTTCATTCATTTACATATCTCCCTTTTGCCTTATTAGAATCAAGAACAAAAGGGTTTAATTGGCTTTTCATTAATGTCAATGGGAGATTGGACCATTTCCATCTCAATTCCTTAATAATATTATTAAATTCCCAACAATTAGCTTTCATATCTTTTTTGGGTTACTTTGTCTATAAATTTTTAGGATCTCTTCTTGCCTCAAATGGAAATGAGTAATTTCTGCTTTAGTTGATGGTCCCCATCATATGCAGGACCACCTGTAGTAAGACTGTGAGAGAATGATTTTAGTTCATAAAAATGCAACAATGGCGTTTTTTATTATTTTTATTTTATATAGCAGAAGCAATTTATTAAGGTATTTGAAAGAAGACATTACGAAGGGTTTTGTACAATACATGACAGTGATAAAACATATAGATAACTAAATAACTATGGCTAGTTCCAAGCTTCACACCAGTTTTGCTTTTCAGTTCATGTCTTTAGGAGTAACGCAAATCCCACGTGAGTACTGACCATATATATAAATCATTGTACCTTGTGAGTAGCATTTACATGCATGTTTATGCATTTGGTTCAGAGTTTTGGCTTCGATTTGGATAAGCATGACCAACTCCAGGGCTGTGCCCTGCAATTGAACGCTTGCCATTGCCTTGCACGCTAATGCTTGCTGGGTTTTGTTCAACAATATCTTCAACAACGTCTGCAAAAGAATGTCCAACACCAGGGCTGTGCCCCGCAATTGAACGCTTGCCATTTCCTTGCACGCTAATGCTTGCTGGGTTTTGTTCAACAATATCTTCAACAACGTCTGCAAAAGAATGTCCAACACCAGGGCTGTTCCCTGGTGTAGTGGGTCGAAAATCCTCTTTGTAACCTTCAATTGAGTCACCAAAATCCGAGGCTTTAGTTGGTGTAGGGGGTGGCAATACTTGCTTTGAATTATTTTTGCTCAGTGATTTTAGAAATCTTCCCTCGACTGAGAGAACTAAATAACAGGCAATTAGAAGAAAGACAGCAAATGTATGCATGCGTCTGAATTCCATAGGTAGGAAATCAATGTAAACTATAAGTATGAGACAGCTATGAAAGAATGAAGTGAGTTAGCTGCTTCAAATTCCCTGGTATTTATAATGCGGGGATGAGTTAGCTTAATTCCTCAACACTTGGTTTTTTTTATCTTTTTCAACAACAAAGGGTACGAATTGAAACCTGAAGCTGGATCCTTGACCTTTCATAGTGCTGAATGGTCACTTTATGGTTTGATTTTAAGTGAGGATGGCAATCTATTTTAATCAAATTTTTAGAAGCTAACTGCGTTGGTTTGTAAACCCTATTAATTCCCTAGATTGACTTTCCCCCCACCACCCATATGCACCGAAAAGGTTAAGGGATTCTCCTGTACTTCTCCACTTGCAAATGCTTATATAATTTAAAGTATTATCTACCAATGGCTGTTGTGCAAGCTTTGAACTCTTTTGGTCGACAAATTATAGTGTAAACACATCTGTCCTATGGTTCCTTTGTTGAAACTCCTTTGATTAATGGTAATTGCAAGCTTTCAAGTTTCAAAGTTAATGGGTACTGGAATTATCGCTTGACTGCTACATGTTGAAGGTTCCCTGGTAGAAATCATAAATAATTAAACAAACTCTATGGCTGTTTCATTATATGTTATTGTTGGTTTTGTGTGGTCTGCTTTTGACTGTGGTTATGTTTGTTTGGCTTGGTGTTGCTGCTCTCTTGGTTTGTATGCTTCTCCTCGGTTTTGGACTTTCTTTTTAGGTATAATACTCATTTTGACCCTGAATTATGTCTGTTCTCTCACTTTGGTAACTATTTTTTTTTATCTTAAATTAGTACTTAAACTATCATTATATTATCTCATTCACCTTTTTCTGTTACTAACTGTCAATAAAAATGTGCCACATTAAACCTTTCAATCAATCAAAATATGTCACAAAAATGTCTATTGCTTAGTTACATTAATGCAATAATATTCCACTACAGTTTAAGAGTGGAGCCTGCTGCAACTGGTCTTAAATAACTAAATCAGATGGAGCTGAAGGAATCTTTCATGCATATATTCTTTTGATTCCTATAATAATAACTGGATATACTTCACTTATTGGAGCCTACTTTTATCATACAGAGAGTTTTGTTGTATATAAATACGTAAGAGTATGCAGTGAATTCTACATGTTCTTTGTCGTCTGTAATCTTTTCTTTAACTTGCTTTCTTTAGTAACGATGTTGTTAGATAACGTTGGTAATTGTATTTTCATAAATGAAGGAGATTAATTGAATCTTTGAAGTCCCTCAAGGCTTAAACAGTGACAAAATTTCAAAGTTGGAGTGAAAATGAAAAAAAAAAGCGTGTAAGTGATAAAATTATGCTAGGGTTTCCTTTTTTAATTATTTTATTTCTTAGCAAGATTGAAAGTCCAAATTTTGTTACAAATTTTTTTTGAAAATGTTTTTCTAATAATTATTATTTTATATTATTAAATTAATTGAATTGAGAATTAATGATTTGATCAGTTTAATTAGTATTTGATTAATTTGTAATAGAAGGAGTCATGTTTTTTATATTAACTTGTGTTATATATATATATGTGAACTTTGGTAGATTCGATGATGCGATGAGAATTGAATTCTTAATATGATGGGAATTATGTTTTTTATATTAATTTGTACTATTTAAAATAGTTTTACTAGTAAAATTATTCCATTAATTTATAAGAGTTGGTGCAGAAGAGGGTAAAAATAGGCCCCTCAAATACATGCATCCCCAACCTTCGCAGCAATAGATACCTAAAAGTCATAGTAAAAACGTCACTAATGTTAATTTGCAACTGTTCTTGATTCTCAAACTGTTATCCTTGTAGCACCTCTCTTCCTGTAAGCATTAACAGAGATTGAGTGACTGACGGTTAAAATAAACAGGGAAAGAATACATTGAGTGACTGACGGTTAAAATAAACAGGGAAAGTGGGGTCAGCATGTCATAATGATGGTTCATAAGACAGCCGACATTTGACCAAATATCAGTGTCATAAGTTGATATTGATATGAATCTTGCTTTTGCTTTTGCTTTTGATTTTTGTGGTTTAATTTGGGTCTCTGTCAAAATTACTTCTTCAAATTAAATGGCAAAAATAAAATGAAAGCAAAGTGAGTTCAGCAACATGAGTTTGCAAAATAGATTTGGAAGTGGTGTAAATAAGCTCCGATTTTTCATTTATTAAATCAGATTTCGGAGGCTGCTTTGTGGGATTAACTGCTTTTAAGTTTGCATCGAGCAAAACTCTCGCCACTCATCTTCCTTCTCTTATTATTATCATTATATCGACATAAAATATGTAAAAGTTGAAAACTAAATTTATTAATATATTAATATTTAACTATCATGTCATTAAAATATTTAAACACACTTAATGGAAATGAACAAAAAAAAATCTTAATTAGTTTAGTGACCAAATTAAAAAAATTGATAGTTAGGTGATTAAAAAAATGGACAATAATTAAGTGACTTGTGGTGTAGTTTACCCTTTCTTATTTTATTATAATAATTTTTGTCTTCTTTATTTCAACATATTTTTATTTTTTATTATTTCTAATAAACATATTAAAATGTTTATTAAAGTTATAGTTATATGTCAAATTAAATAATAAAATCAAAGTGCCTTTTTCCACAATCCGAAGATCAACAAAAATTGGGCTTCTAAAGCCTGTTGGGCCAATTTTGATACCTTAGAGTACCAAAAAAGCACGCATGGTGTAAATTTTATATATCATTAGAGAGTATGATGTTGTCACATAGTTATAAATTCTTTAAAAAAATTTTACAATGTATTACTAACAAAATCTTATACCATTAATGAGTTAAATAATATGAAGTGAACATACAAATTAAATTAATCTCTATTATTTAATAGATTAATTTAATTATATTATTAAAAAATTAACGAAATTAACTCGCAAAATGAAACACGTGTTTTTTGAGCAAAAGATTGAAAAAAAAGTTTACAATAAAAATAGGGTAAAACAAGACTAAAACAAGTACAAGGAAGAAACTGATTTTGATTTTATAACTTTTTCGTACGATTTGATGACATTATTGCACACTTGCAAACATAAAGTACGCATAGCATGGTAATCAAGCACTTACTACGAAACTTTTTTTTCTTAATTTTGAAGGAATAGCCAACTCCAGTACTGTGACCGGGAGCTGTAGGCCTAAAAGTTCCAACTTTAAATCATTTGATCCCGGGAAGGGATACAAGAGCTTCATTTTGTATTTAACATACTGCAGTCCAAACTTCTGTACCAAGAAGTCTGATTCTTCTTTTAACTCCAATGGTGTAGAGAGCATCAGCATCATTGGCCTCTAGCTTAAATATGATCTGATCTCCGGGCTTGAGATACTTTCCTTTTACGAAATCATGCCATCCGGCCGAAAGGACCGGTTTCGGATGACCGTTCCTTCGAATGGTGTAACCAAAGTGCCACTGCCTCCCTTGCGCATCCATGACGGCCAAGTTTACTGCATGACCACGTCGAATGCGAGGCAGATGCTTCATGTACTTGGTAGGTAATGACAATCTCTTCCCAGTATCAGTTTTGCTTAATATCTTTACGAACTGTAAAGCCATCTCTGTTTAAATTAAGATAGCTAAGTTATGTCCCAAATTGCATAGAAAGACATTGATGATCATAGTTATATAGATAAAAGATATATAATAATTTATGCAAAAGTGTAATAGCACTATGTTGATAAAAATGTTAAGGAAATGCATGGTTTACATGACAGCCGAAAATATAACCTAATATCAACTACAATATGATATTGATATCAATCTTGCCCTTGCCTTTCTTTGCTAGTTTTTTAATGCAACAACTTGACCCTTCAATATTTTATAGAAGGTTTCCTTTCTACAATGAGTTGGAAGCTTGTTTCTTAATTGAAAAGGACATGTAGTATGCATACTTGTGAAAGAAATAGATACTCTCTTTGTGATTCCATTGGTGCATGTGATGATCCATGGTTATACCTAGCTATTAATATGGTTATAGTTAATGTATGTTTCTGTTAAATGGATTAGGATATGCTTTAATTAATCAAAAAGAGAAGGGCACCATAGAGAGGGTCACCTCCACTTTCCATTTCTTAATATTCTTGTATTTGTCTTGGTTGAACAAGTCATAAACTCAAAACAAAGCAAATGATGAGCATCAATTCAAAGTTAAAACCCCTCCACTTAGAGAAGAATATTATATTTTAAGAATCTTTCAAAAGGGCTTATTTTTTTTTATTCATAATGGATGGCTCCTGAATCTGGGGAAGTCCCCATCTCTGGCAACCCCTTGAAAGACTGCTAGTAACCTTTTAGCTCTTTGCAAAGCCATAACAAGGAAACAATATTCATTTGATTCCCTCCCATGACATGCTAGGCTATAAAAGGTAACTTCAGTAATTGTTAGAAATAATTAAATTAGATGGAGCAGAAGGAATCTTCCATGCATATATTCTTTTGATTCCTAGTAATAACTGTTATATACGTACGGGTGGGATATACTTCACATGCATTAATACGTATAGTATGCACATGTTTAAAAAAATGTTCAGGGCAGAATTTACATTAATTATAAAATCCCAAACCCTTCATTTTAATTGGTTAAGGCGGATGGCTTGTTGGTTAAGGCGGAGGTCTTCAAACCTTAAGTATCTAGATTCAAGTTTTACAATGCATAATAACGATGTGTGAGTTTTCATCCCACTGCATGCGTATGTCATGTGTGGGTTTTAACTAGTTCATTCTAATGATTCATTTGATGTGCTTTAATCAACTTTCGCTCAAATTAGGTCGTCCATTCATATGTCTAGATTTATTCAAAATGATATAAACAAGATGAATTAAATCTTTTCTGTATTAATAGTTATGCTATTATGTATATATGTTGAAAATAGAAATGATGAAGTTTGAGAAACGGATGTTCTGGAGACAAAGGGTTACTTTTTCATGAGAATGTTAGTATACATAGTAGTATTGTTGCCAGCTGTTACAACAGTCAGGTTGTTACCCCAGATGTGGTTAGGGTTTGTTATGTGCTGTTATGTGTGCATGTAACTGCATGAGTGTGATAGCTACACTTGTGAGAGTGTATATAAGCATGTTGATGACTCTTCCAGAAAAGCAACAATAGAAATGTCAGTTTGATTTTATTTTATTTTTGTTTATTTTCTATCTTTAGTGTTTTTTCTCATCAGCCAAACAGCTTTCAATGGCTTTTAGCTGAATCATAACTCAAGTTTCCCTTACAGTTAAAAGCAAAAAAGGTTAAACTTTAAAATTTTTGCTGAGAAAAAAAAAACTTTAAAGAGTATTCCATTAATCTGTGCGCACGCGCGGGTGTATAAAACAAACTAAAGAGACAACACATCTCCCTAGCATGTGGAGTGTAGTTGCCAAGTTGCCGCATTTTGTATATAATATAGTACTATCTTGATTATAGACAAAAATATTTGGGGTCGGTCGAAGATTCCTTGAAATGTTTAGTTTTATTTTAGTTAGTGCCTTCTTGAAAGTAGTTTTTGTTGGGGGTAAGGTACAAAGTTAGGTTAGAGCAAAAGGCACAACAATGCAAGTGAGTACCACTGTTTTACAATGCCAAAATTTTATTGATATTAGCTTAGCTGTAATATCTTCAAATGAAGAGAAGCTACATATATACAGAGTTTATTGGTATTGAGTTTAGTCGGTGCTAAAAAAGTACCTAAACCAACTGAAAATCTTCAAAGCCTTCACTGAGCTGAGCTCGTGTGCTTCATTACGCATGTATTTATTAATATCCCACCACTGATACCCCTACTTTCTTGGGAAAGAATTTTACAACCCAAAAAAGAAAGCATTATACTAGGGGCAAGTACAAGGAAGTAACTGATTTTGATGATTTTCTAACTTCTTCGTACAGTTAGAACAAATTATTGCATGCATGTCTATGCATTTGGTTCAGATTTTGGCTTCGATAAGCATGACCAACGCCAGGATTGTAGCCAGGAGCTGTGGGTTTGAAAAGTATGAACATTGAAGGTATATTGAATCATCTGATTTCGATCTTGGGCAAAAAACCAACGAAGCTCAAATTTGCATTAGCAAATTACAAAATACAACCATGAAGAAATATATACATTATACACATAGACATACATATACGACACAATAACTCACAAACATATATATAAAGTAAAATCAAGAGACATGCAAGAAGTGAAACTAAATGAGGACATTTTGTATTTAAAACACAGCAGTCCAAACTTCTGCACCAAGAAGTCTGATTCTTCTTTTAACTCCAATGGTGTAGAAGGCATTGGGTTCTACCTTAAACATGATGTGGTCTCCTGGTCTGAGACATTTGACTTTAACAAAATCAAGCCAACCGGCAGAAAGGACCGGTTTGGGATAACTTTTCCTTCTAATGGTGTAAACCAAAGTTCCACTGCCTCCCCTGCATATCTATGACGGCCAAGTTTACAGGGTGACCCCGTCGATTGCGAGGCAGATGCTTCATGTACTCAGTAGGTAATGACAATCTCTTCTCAGCATCAGTTTTGCTCTGTTTTTTTACTTTTTACAGGTTTTTAATTGCAAACAAAAGTTGACCCTTCAATGATATTTTTATACAATTTGAAGTTGTATGGAGTGGGAGCTTCTTTCTTTGAGACAAATCAAATCAAATTTGAGGTCTGCCCACTATATTGGATTATGCTCTACTAGGTGAGTTTAAAAAATTAGATAGTACAGTATTAAAGAGGGCCATGAGTGAGAGACAGTATAGTTTTTATATAGTTTAATTACATTAATGTAATATTCCACTATAATTTAACAGTGGAGCCAGCTGCAAACATATAGAACTTATCGTCTGACTAGTAATCAGCCTAAAATCTTCTAATTCAAACTTTAGCGAGCCATCCTTAGACCCTCTCACGTGTGTCTCCCAGTCCCACTTACAGTCACCCCACCCACCACACAATTACCTGATTTTGCCTGAAACTATTTGTACGGCTTTGCACGGTGTGGTCCCCAATATCCGACTATGGATCCCCCTACACTTGAGGAGATGCAGCGAATATACACACCTAATAGAGAGGAAGTGGAAATAAACTAAAAGATAAAAAAGTTTAGCTTAAATTAAAAGTAATTTAATTTTATTAAAGTTTATAAGACTTCAATTATTAAATAAAGTACGAATTAAAGATACATAGATACTTTAATAATTAATTTTTAATTGATGATAGGTTGATTAAAATTTTAAGTTAATCTGAAAAAAATATATATTAAATTTATGATCCTCAAACTTGGAGATTTCAAGATATCAATAGATTCAAATATGCATCTACATTTAATTTTTGTTTTTGATGATCTGATATGAAAATATTAATTTATTAAAAATTTATCAAATTTTAATCTTCTAACAAGTAAATCATACTAAAAATCTTAAAAAATGGTTTTGCTTATGTTTATCAAAAATATCTCAAAATCTCTTTAAAAAAAATGTATAAATGTAATCATTATAATTAAATTAAAATATACCAACAAAATAAATAACTTGCAACCAGTACAACTGCAGATTAAATTAGAATTGACTCAGCAATAACATATTGGTTTGTAATCCGTCGTCCCAACTACCAAAATGCTCCGAAAAGGAAAGGGATTCACATGACCTCTCCACTTGAAAATGCTTATATAAAATAATATGTATTTTATACTTAAGGTTGTCATGCAATTGAACACTTTTAGTACATCTGTCCTATGGTTTCTTTTGTTTAACCCCATTGTTTATTGTAATTGCAAACTTTCGGCTAAATGGGTGGGAGCCTAGCTGTGAGAAAAATAGTCAATAAACAAAAAAACATAAAAGTTATTTATGCAATTCGGTTTCCTATGGAATCTAGTTCGGTAAAAAAATATCTACTATTTTAAACACTTATAACAATTTATTCTAATCTATCACAAACTCATGACAATTTTCACCACTAAATTAGTCCTGTGAATTCAAAAGTAAAACTATAAAACAAAAAAGAAAAATTAATACTATACACTCATACAATGAAGTTCATCATAAAGACAAAATAAGTGTTTAGTTCTCTAAGTACAATAACATATGCAAGTCTCTCAATTATATATCAATCCCTATTAAACAATAATAGAATAAGTTGAATACAATATAATAATAAAGTGCTAGATAAACATGCACTCTTGACAGCTAAGCACTCAGTGTTCCAACTCAATCTAATATCTACAATCTAAGCGATCAAATAAGGTGATTCCATTCGATCTAATCTCCAAACTATATTTTTCAAAGTGATATGATATTCATTGAAGGGCTACATCTCATTCAACCCATAAACACCATTTAATAAATTGTCAATATCTTAAATATAAAAAAAAGTTCTCAAACAACTCAAATAATAAAGGTCTAGAGACTCCCTTAACACTCAAATATCATTTCCATCGGAATTTTGAAGGTTGTCTAAGGGAAACCATGCATAAAATCAACAAGACCTATCTTGGATATTTAACTGAAATTAATTTCTCGAATTCAGTTAATTGTAGTATTATTAAACTTAATGATTGGGGTTCATGATTATATATTTGATTAGCTTCTTCCAAAATTAAGTTAAAAACCTGATTACCAAAGACATTAACCCAAAGAATATTATTGTCTCTTTGTCTGCCTGTTCTAATGCAAAGGTTCCTAGCGACTAGGAAACCACATTAAATGGTGTTTTGCTTCCACTAAAACAGGAATTAAAGTAAGTATAGTATGGGTGGATATTGATATGAATCTTTCTTCTGCTGTTCTGCAAGTTTAGTTTTAAAATGCAAAAACTTGACCAAAATATAAAATTTCATATTTTTTTGGATAAATATTCAAAGTCGAGATATAAACTAAAGAGAGGAGTACACAAATTGCATTTGTTTGGGTCGATTACCTTAACCCATCCACTTTGAGAAGAAAATTTTATTATATGTAAAGAATCCAATTAGCAGGCCTGGAAAAAGTCTTCATCAACAATTATCTTTAAAAGAAAAGGATTGAAACTGGAAGCTCCATCCTTGACCTTTCATGATATGGTGGTGAAAGGTGAATTTGAGGCCACAACCTATTTAGAAGCTAATGGCGTTGATTTGCGACCCCTATTCCCTAGTGGATTATGAATAAACAATTATTACCAAAACATACCTGAAAGGCACATGAGCATGCTCATGTGCATACATAAATTAGTATACAAATTAGAGGGCTGTTGTGCGAGCTTACAACTTCTCTGCTCCACCAATTCTATTAACTTCCAAGTTCCAACTAAATGGGTGGCATAATTCATTATTATTTTTTATTTATATATAGTATAAGACAAAATTAAAAAAATAAAAAGAGAGCAAGTTTATGTTGTTTGTGCATTAACTAATAAAAATTCGAAATTATTTGCAATTGGTTTAGAAAAAAAAAACTTATACAATGATGAATTTTAATATTTGAGAGGGATTATGCGATACACCAAAAAAAAATTCCAAATTTTTTAGTTTATACCAATAACAAAATTTCGAACAAAAGCTTTAATTTAATTTAATTTGAGGGTCTAATTTTTAATTTTCCCAAAAATTTATAATTCTTTTATAATATTTTTTTCGCATGACTCCCGAGAATAAAAGGTTTTTTTTTTTAATTTGGGGCAGTAGTTTGTTTGGTAAATTCAATTTTACCTTTGTTGTCTACATATAAAACAACTATGCTATGTTCGGTTTTATGTTTAACTAATTTAATTAGTAATATTTAATCACTATTATCACTCATTTTTTGTAAAGAGAAAGAAAAATGTTCACTTATTTTTAAAGAGATCGTATTTTTCTTTTACAGAAGTTATTACTTTTTTTTTTCAATTTTAAGTTTAAATTTGTACTAACTATTTTTTATTAACTTAATGATAAATTTGGCCACTAACGTTTACATGTTTTGTCAAAATGGCTCTAATTGTATTTTTAGCTTTTTTTGGCCATCAACCTTTGTATTTTTTTTCAAATTACTTTTTCTAATAAATTTGATGAAATTAACATTAAAAAAATTAACGAGGATGATGTAGAATATTTTTAATGAGATGTAATTTATTACTTCAGTAACCCAATAAGATAATTATATGTGAAAAATAAAAAATTAAAAAAATCATACATGAAATTAAAAAATTACTCTTAATTTAAAGAAAATAAATGTAATTATCTAAAAAAAAGTTTTAAAATGAACGCATAGGTTTGTTTACTGAGAGGTTTCAAAAAGATAATTAATAAATCAAATCGAAAATATTGAAGGTGTACATTCATTTTGAAATCATTTTTTAGATAATTAGGTTTTTTTTTTAAATTAAGAGTTATTTTTTAACTTCTTGAATTATTTATTTTATTATTTTTCACATGTAATTATTTTATTGGGTTATCTAAGTAATAAATTACATCTCATGAAAAATATTTCACATATAAAATTCGACATCGTCCCATTAATTTTTTTAACGGCACTTTCATCAAATCTATTAAAAAAAATTGAAAAAAACTCAAAAATATAATTAGGACTATTTTGACAAAATATGTAAATATTCGTGACCAAATCTATCATTAAGTATTTTTTATTTTATATGTAAATATTATAAAACATAGCTAAGACTACACTATCCAGATGAGACACTAGTACGATGGGAAAAGGATTGCACTAACAGAAAAGAAAAAAAAAAAAAAAAAAAAAAAAAAAAAACATGGTGGCCTTGGGGCGGCTGATCTTGTGGCCCGCAACAAAGCCATGTCGGCCGAATGGATATGGAAATATGCCACCGAAGTCCGAACCCAAGGTGCTTTGGAGGAGATTAATGACGCCCAAATATGGTCAGAACTCACTGCTATGGAGACGATGTATGATTCACTGCAAGAATATGACGATGATTAGGAAAAATATTATTAAGGGTGTGTTTATCCTTGCATTCAAAAAGTGCAGTCTAAAACTTTTCCTAGCACTTATCAATTTTTTTGTAAATTGACCTTAAATCTTTTTGTAAGAAACTACATTGAAACAAGGTTAAAATATCATAAAAATCTCTATAGAGATTGTATTGTTCTTTTTTCTTAATAAATGAATAAATTAATCATTATACATTAAATCAAAGAAGAAATCAATCTTTTCTGTTAAAAATTTCATTCATTTGTACAGTTAAAATTAAAGTAATTAAAAAAATAATAATAAAATAATCAAACATAATACATAACGTGCCATATTAAAGTTGAGTAAGAAAAATCGAAAACCAACCTCAACCCATTTTCATAGGTCTCTAAAATCTTAATGGACTTGGTGTGTGCAACCACCCACCGAGGGACAAACTTAAACTTAAATTTAAAATAGCTATTTATGCATATGAACAATTGATTCACCTATTATTTTCTTAATTAGCTGACATATACAAGCTGTATATATGATCAAACAAAATTCAAACCAACCAAATAAATGGTACAGTGCTCAATGCGGTGGTATTGATCACCTCATTCTTACCGGAATGTTCAAACTCGAAACGTCATGCCTTCATTCAAGGCAGCCATAGGAAACACGCTGAATGCCCATCCGGTCAGCTTCTGCTATAAAAATTAGCTGAAGACAGCATCCACACCTTTCGTTCTTAGTAGTCAGCACGGAGGAAACTTTCGTACTCCGTTCCGGTTAGTGTCTTGTTCACATCATCCCAGTTCTTCACAAAATCCGATAATGGCCCTTTGTGTATCTTAACCTGCCGACTTGTTAATTCCATCTGTGGAATCCCTAGAAACTCTTGAACATCTTTTAGTTTCTGCGACAAGCATGAGAGCCAATACACGAGTTAAAGAATGCTTTTCATAGAGATACCATTTAGATAGATACTCAGTTAATGAATGAAATATGATAAAGATTCGGGGAAAGGTTACCAATACCCTTACCATACGGTTCATGATAAGATCCTCGTAGTACAAAACCAAGTGACGGGTGCTGTTGAAGTATTCTAAAGCCTTGACAGCAGCCGATCCTATTTCTTTCAGATCACTTATTAATGATGCAGAATTGATTATTGGCTTGTAACTCGAAAGAGCAGTGGCCTACATTAAGAGCCTAGCAATAAGTTAAAGATTTTCGACAAAGGAAAGGCGAAATTGTGAATGAACAAGTCTGATCGAGAGCATGGAGAATGAGAAACAGTGGGGTTCAGACAGAGACCTCTTGCTGTGAATGAACATGAGACTTGTGGGTTCCATTTAATAGCTTAGCATAGCGATCGTATGAATTTGCAAGCACAGAAACCATCCTTCGAAGCAAATTTCTTCGGAAGAGAAAAATCACAGAAACACCTCGATGGTTGAAGTATTCTACAATTTCTTTATGGTGCTCAACCAATCCCTGCATAAGAAAATACATCAAGCAGTTAGCTATTGACCATCAACCAGATACTGAAATGCAAATAATTTGTGCCATCTCTTGCTTGGTCGCACTACAGCTAATCACCATATCGAATATGAAGACACGAAAATCAGTTTTCTCAATTGATACAAAGCAAGCAAATCCGAAAAGGGCACCTTAACCTAAAGATTTTACTTGAAATCCCCTAACAACTTCTAGGAAGGGAATTCATCGAACTTTTTAATTGATCGGAGAAAATGTACAAGACTGACCAAACAGCATCACAAAAGTATCCTAGAAAACTGCCAAGTGCGCAAACATCATGCTGATACAACATAGATTATTAGATTTGATCCTTTCTAATACAATTATGGCAACTTGATAACGAGCTATAACTTTCTCGCATGATCATAAAATAACTTGGCCAAGACAAACAATGATTGATGCTCTGACTCTTCATTTTGCTCAAAATGACCGTATCTCACATTCAGACCTGAGTCCGAGTAACATATCCATTAAAAATAAGAAAAATATGAAGGTACCATCTACATGAATCAAATTTCAAGGTTCTAAGGCAGTTTACAACAGCTAATATGACATTTGAGCCAAGAATGAACACTAGAGTTAAACTAATAACAGTCACTACGGTTCCAAATACGATCCTAACCACAAAATTTCACTATCATAATCGAAAATTAAACTACATTGTTTTACCTGATTCAACATCCACTTGAAGCCAACAGCAGCAGAGCACTCATTCTTGGAAGCACTAGTGAACCAATCTAAATTGTAAACTTTCTCCAAAGTTTGTACAATATTAGAAATATTTTTTCTCCTCTCCAGTAAAGAGAATATCTCCCCATTTGAACTTACATTGACATGACTATTTAACAAAGTCTCGAACCATCCACTCCCCGACCTTTGCATTGACAATATGACAAAGAACCGTACCGGATTCTTCGAGCATTCACCCCTACCAAACAACCAACACCAAAAGTGTAAAACTTGAACAAATTTGGCCAAACCCCAAAACCAAAACACAGAAAATAGATTCAAAACAAAAGGGGTTTTTTTAGCTCACCTGCTAAAGGTTTCGGGTTTAGGATAATGCAAGGTGGGAATTCGGGGTTCCAATTGTGTAATGATGTTAGCATCTGGAGATGGACTCTGAATAACTTGAATATTCATCTTGGTTACAGTAGTACTTATCTGCTTAATACAGACTGTACAGATATATATACCACATACCATGGCAAATAATAAAACTATTGTCCTTAAGAACAATGGAGATTTCTTAGATGGCTTTATAAGTAGCGTATCCTGCATTGAAAAAGAGAGCAAAAATAACCCAAATTATCACAAAAACCAAAAGAGTAAAGTTAAAACAGTAGCTAATTTAGTAATTAACAGTTAAATAAGAGCATAAAAAACAAGTGAAAAGAAAACCCAGATCCAAACATACAAAGAGGAAAATAAAGCATTAACCTTTTAAAGTTCAAATCCATCAATATATTGAAATATTAACATTTTCTTCAAAAAAAAAATTTGAGCTTTTAACAGCAACCAACACATCCCAGTGCCATTTAACAAAAAAAAAAGATTGAGTCTTTTTTAAGCATTACAAAAAAAAAAACCCACCTTTTTTCACAAAAACAGAAACCAGATTACTAAACCAACATGGAAAAAAAAAATTTTAAAATGAAGTGAAAATCAAGGGTACCTTGTTAAATACACAGATATACTCAGCCATTGTTGTTTTTGCAGAACTTGAAGCAATTAGAGAAGAAAAAAGAGTATATGTGTGCGTGTGTTCATATGTCTTTGCTTATTATTTTATGTGAGTCCTTGTTACAAGCAACTAATTAGTCAATTAATAGACCTCTTCTTAAATGGTGTTTCCTATCTTTTTTTAAATTATCTCCTCACATAGTTCAAAATGTAATAATAATTCCTTAAATTTTAGTTTTAGTCCCTCTATTATAATTAAATTTAATATTTAGTATGTATATTTTAATTTGACATAATTTAGTCATTTTATTTTTATAATATTATTAGTTAGTTTAAATAACTAACATCATTAACTATTCTGGTTAACAGGGGCAGCGGGCTGGCATTGGCCCTGGCCCTCTTAAAATGTAAAATTAATTTTTAGACCCTTAAATTTTTTTAAAATTTTTAAATTAGTAAAGATAAAATTACACTTTAGCCTGCTTAAAATTATAAAAATTTGATTTAATCATTTACAAATTATAAAGATATAAACTATAAAAAATTAAATTTTCATCTGGCCCTCCTAATAAATTTTTCAGACTTCACCCCTACTGGTTAACATGCTAACATGGTTTTTTTTTCCCTTAAAAATACTCATTTTAAATCATTATACCAAGATGGATTTTTTATGTTTAAAAGGGTACGTTTAAGGGGGGAATCCACGTCGATATTTTAATCAAAATAGCCGATAAACAATTATGTCAAATTAAAATATAAGGACTAAATTCAATCTGTAAACATAATAAAAAAGGATTAAAACTGGAATTTAATCAATAATAATTTAAGATGGATTGGCATTACTACTTAAATAATGATAGATAAACGGCACTCACTAAAATTGATATCTCAACCCATTTTCTCTTAAAATTTGCAAGTTGGATATTAAAACTTAGGTCATCCTTCTGTTTATTATATTATTGAGTTAACAAAAGATATATTTTTTCATTTTGACTTAAACAAATATATACATTTATAAGCCTTAATAAAATAAATGAGTGATTATGAAGTTTGAACTCATAATTTATTTTTTATTTTTTTAAAAAGTGACATTAATCTTGGATTTATCCTTATCTTATTGCTAGCAAAGACTATATTTTTAAAGTTTTAGAACATAAATAAGAAATTTAAATCATCAATTTATAGATAGAAGAATAATGTAATTCAATGTACTTAAACCACGTCTTTATGCATTGACAATAATATCTAAACCAATTAAATTAACATTCAATCGTCATATTTAATTGGGTTTTTTAAATGAATATAAAATTATACATGAGAAAATGTTAAAAGCAAGTGTTTTAAGTGACATTATAACTAACAAAGGAACCACCAACAAGTTCATCAAAATCATTGGCAACAATCCAGGGTAATAAAGCTATCTAATCCAGCTATGTCAAATGGCAAAAGCCTTTATATATATATATGGGTATTGGCATCCATGTTGTCACGCATGGAATGGAATGGCCATTATTAACAATAATGAGTTGTTCTTCAGCTTTTCCATAAAACTAAAAGAGTTTTTGATAAAATGCTCATGATTTCAATTTTTTATTTTTATTCTTATTTTATTATATTTATTTAAATGAAGATAAGATGAACGATTAATAATATCAACAAAAATTTAAATAATAAAAATTATTTTGAGATATTCATGAATTAGATTAAATCAAGTCGTAACTTAATTTATTTTAAAAAAATCATATTTAAACTCGAATTTGATCTAAATTTACTCAAAAAAAACTTATTTTACTATTTAAATAATAAAATATTAAAAATATATAATTTTATACTAATATGTTTTATAATTAAATTACCTAACTCCCCAAAAATCAGAGGACAACTTAAATTCATGAACAAATCAACATACAACACTCAGAACATAAAGTGATACTTGGCCGAATATGTAGAAAAGTAAAAGGGTTTTGAAAGAAAACAATAATTATTGACTTGAAAAAGTATAATAAATTAAATCCCATAAGTCTTTATAGCCAGCTCCATCAAGCCACTATGCAAAATTCAAGTTTAGTTTAATGGTCAACAAATATTTACTCATAAAATTTATTTAGGTTCGATTTTAGTACATATCAATATATCTCTATCATTAATGAATAAGTACTAAACCTAATCATAAGTCAGGTCATTTGTCCAAACCCAAAGGCACATCTAGAAAGTGAGAGGATTTAGATAAAAATATAAACTTAAAAAATGAACTTAGACAAAAAATAAGACTTATTTTAAACGGATCAAGTTTTGAATAAGTTTTTTTGCCCGGCACGGCTCAAATCTACTTAAAAAAATTTTCCTTGCTGCTGTTTTGTTGTCATCTTGTTGTATTTTTACTATTTTGTTGTTATTATTTGAGTATTATATATCTTTGTTTTATTGTTATGCTTGCTATATTACAATTATCTTAGTGTTATTTAAGTACCAAATTTTTTTAATTATTTTTAATTTATTGAGAAACATTTATTTTAATGTATTTGATGTATTATATTTTTAAATTTATTTTTATATAAAAATAATATAATTTTTTTTAATATGAGTGAATTGAGTCAATATCAAATTTAACATTTTTAACTTAAATCGAGTTTAGGCAAAATTTAAATTTATTTTTTAAATTCGAATCTAAATTTTAACATTAATCCAACTCGAATTCGTGTTCTGTTTAATAAAAACTAATACTCTTAACTATAGGGTAACCAAAAAAATTTGCGTGGTCTGTTTTCACAACCTATCCTTTTCAATGTGCTTTTCAACCCTTTTTTGCTTGGAATTGAAGTTTCGACAAGAATCCATAATACTCACGAAACACTGTATATTATATATTACATTGGTAAAGGTTAGATATTATTAGATGTCTACATACGTGAACCCCACGCTGTATGTGGCATCCTAAACTTTTTAAAATTTATATATACATATTTTTTGAGGGGAAAATCATTATTAATTAGGGACCAGAAATAAAATATAAACATAATCTATAATGGATGCCTGTTTTTTCTTTCTTTTTTGGTTTTAGGCCATGGTTGGGTTTCGGCTTTTAGCTTTGGGGTTATTAATAAGATTGTTTAAGATAAAACCGGATTTAGTTAAGTAGGTTTAATTAAAGCATTATTTTGGTATGACTGTGGAAAATTGTACTGAAATTTATAGCCAATGAGACATGTTTTTTTAGTAGTTTGATGTTAAAATAAATTAAAAATGAAAAGAAAAAAAATTGTTTGATGGTTGTTTGTTTGTGTCGGTGAAATGTAGTACTTCTATTTTCTGTGCACAAAAAAAGTGAGACAAGTTGGATTTGTAGACATCATTTTTTTTCTTAAAATTTTTGCTTAAAAAAAGAAAAAAAATAGTACCATTATTGTTTTTGGACATAGTACAATAATTTCTTACTTCTTTAATTCCATATATGATATCACAGTTTCATTTTGAGGTCAATTTTATGATCAAAAGAAGAAGCGAAATTTTGGTGTGAGCACTTGTAATTGTGAAAGCATTTTCCACTATCTTAGAAAGAAAACGTTTTAATCTCACTTATTTTGACAATTTTTTGGGTTGTGATTTTCTAATTTATATAAAATCCAGCATCATGTGTACTTCTAATTTTTCCTTTGGAGGAAACAAAGCTATATCAACTATAGCAATTTTAACAAAGGCTGAAGTCGTATATATTTAGCATTTGTAGATATTCAATTTATTTATACCTAGTAAATTGTTCGAGTATAATCTGATTTTTTTATTCAAATTTTTAGTAGTGAATTGATTTTGTTTCGTAATTACTTAAACCATATATTTATAATTATACACTTTTAAAAATATATTTTATATAAAAGATTCTCTAAGAATATATAAATAAATTAAGTACCAAGTATAATAAGCCTTCAGGCCCTTCTCGTACAGATGTATAGGCTTTCTTTAATGCTAATCTAGGCCTCTCCAATTCACTCTTCGTTACATTTATCAATATAATTGGGTGTTTTAAATACTAAAAGACCATCGCTTCACAGCCCAGAACCATAGGCCTCACAAAAATTGTACCGAGCAAATGAATGAGAAATAATATTTTGTGTTCATAATAATAAACAGAAAATAAAATTATAACATTTTAAAAACAGATTTTGAATTGATGAATCCAACAGAATTTAATTTAGTTTGATTGTCTTGACATTCGATTTGGCTTTTTGGTTTGGATGTTATAAACCAAAATATTGTTTAATGATCACAAATTTATTCCAAAAAGATCTAAAATTACTTTTCCGAATCCAATCACAAGATGAACCCTTTTTTTCCCCGCAAACTAAATGCACTTGATCAGCTTTTAATTTGTATTATTTATATACAACCGATATATCAATTAAATAAAACAAAATTATTTCTCAAAAAATGATCAGATATCTTACTATTACTCTGTTTTAAATTACATGCAAAAATATCTATGCAAATATTTGCTGTATTACTGTCTCAGCATTTCCGTTGTATTGTGCAAGAAGATGGATTGCATCAGCCCTTGGCAATGCCAGAAATTCCTGCATATACCCAAAACTCCCATAATATCAGCATACTATTTATTGTTTACCATCTTACTGTGAACGACTTTAATATTTGTTAGATTTCATGCTTTATTTACCTAAAACATGCATGTTAAATTTCGAGCGAATTAGATGCATAGGGATATTGTTAACTTACCATTACTTTAAGTATTGCATTCTCATCACAAATAGCATCTTGTGATGATGCTTGATTTGGACTGCTGCTGTCATCTGATACACCAGTAGTTGAAGAGATAGTAGCTTGTGAAGATCCGAGGGTGCAACTATCGATATTTGACTTTGATGTGGCCAAGGAAGTTAACACGGGAGTATTATTTTCCTTCAAAGAATCGATTCTCAGAAGGCTTTCAAACCGGTCTTTACACATCTGAAGTTTGAACCATTCAGAGTGTGTGTTAAGCGTTGCTCTCATTATCCTCATCAGCTGAGGCTCCTCAATACCGAGCCTCTTCCCGAAAGCAACCTAAACCAAGATAGAAAACCGAATACTTACGTTGCAAAAATACAGAACATGAAAATATTTGTATATGGATTGGGAGAGCTTCAAATTTTAACGTACCTGAAGTGAAGTTGCAAGAGCATGTAAAGGCAAGCCTGTCACAAGTGCTTCTTCATTTGGACGAAGTAGTGATAATAAAGTCTCCTTCAAAGGCTTCAGTAAATTGGGGTCACGAGCGGCTAAGGGGCCTAAATGGGAGCATGCTACCCTTAGAGCACCAGAATGATCACCCAATCCAACCAGTTTCAGAAATTCAACCTAAAACAAACAGAACGGTCAAGCTAACATTCTCTGCGTTTTATGGACAATTTAGACAGAAATTTTACCCAGAATTTTTAATTAACAAAGCCATTGCCAGAATGAACTCAACTAACCTGTTTGAGTTGGAACAGCAAAACAGGATTTTGCACAAAGAAGTCAGGATCCAATGTACTAATTTCCTCCACAACCTCAGCAGCCATTCCTCTGCTAGCTAGTTCCTTCATCTGCAGAACAATTTCATATTTATCTTCCGCACTGGTACATTCCACTCCCTGCATAATAAATATTATGCTATTATCTATCAATCATCATAAAAATATAAACAAGAAGTCCAAAATATAACTGTTGTACCTTTGATATAGTAGCGCTAACCTCTTGTTTTCCGTCTCGATTAAAATGAACACCAGAAATAAAATCTAGATCATCATGTCTTCCCCTCCATCGCTTACGCTTACTTCTTTCACCAGCCCCCTTGCTTCTGTTTCTCAAGAGACTTGAAATTTCAGACTGATGTGACCCGCTGGGACTACAATCTTCGAGATTGTTGGTGGGCTCAGAAGCAAAGCGTAATTCAACATCAATTCCTTGCATGCTACTCAGATCAGTGAGAGCAGAAGTTTCACTATTTGAATGCTTAGCAGTGCTATGATCCACATCAATGGAAGAGTCTAGTGATGAACAACACCCAGACTCTGGTGGATTAACTTTCAAAGGTTCAGATGAGGTTTGCATTCCTAGGAAAGAACAAGTTGATCAACATACGAATAAAGACAGAAATAGTAAAAGGAATTTGATGTTAAGAGTTTCACTGGGTGAAAGATCATACCAGGTTCCACAATTCCCCTGTAAACACAATACTCACGAACAAGTTCATCAAGCATGGCATCATCCAATCTCATTCGACATATTTCATTCTGCAAGAAAAGTCATGATGTATCAACCAAAACCCAAAAACACGAATTAGGGACTCTAGGCCTGGACCAGAAAGTTAAGTGATGCATGTGAGAGATCTTTAGCATTTGGAATATTACGGAGACACCATCATTCCAGTGTCAATCTGAAGATATTAAATAGACAATGACTAAAAGTGAGGCACATTTTTCCATCTTCATATTTGAAGTTAAAACCAAATTTTTAAGTGCATTTTCAAACTTTTATCCCATGAAATATTTTGACATTCATATCTGAATTAAAGGGAAACAGTATTAATTGAAGTAGAGACAACGAAAAATCCTCAGCTTTCAAAAATAAGGTATTTGGGGGAGGGAGACATTAGATAGGTAAATGTTTCAACAACCTGAAATGCCTGAAACAGATCACCCTTAGCAAATCTCAAGCTATCAATAGCTCCTTGTCTTGTAAGCTCTACAGCATGTGCAAGGGCTTGTATATCCACCTGAATTTCAAAATCAACACATAACTCTGAGGCATTCATATGATCTAACAAATAAACACATAGCACTGCAAATTCATGCATCAACCCAGACTAATATATGACTCATTTTAACTCCAAGAAACATCTAAAAACACAATGGCTAGGAAAAATCCACACCTCATCAAACACTTGTGCCTCATACAAACTCTCTGGAGGTAATGCAGGGAAGTCACGTTCCTCCAGCAACAATCTCTCAGTAAGATTTGAAATGGGTAATACAAGTCCTTGTCTCAAGCAAAATCCTTTATGTATGCTGAAAGAAGCAGGGAAATCATTGCAAATTAATCAGAATCAATACAAATGAGCACAAATCACAACGGAAGTACTCCATGAAATTGAATCTATCGGAAGTCATAGAAATACCTCATCAGATATCTCAATGCCATTGAAAAGATGGGATTGTATGCATGGAAATGAGCTCTTAAAACAGAAGACACTAATCCAGCAATCTCATACCTCCTCTTCTCAGCCCACTGTACACATAAATCACAAGATTCCTCTTATTCAGAAATCATACAAAAAGTTGTTTAGAAGACCTAATTCCAACTCACCTCATTTGCTACAGGGGAAGTTTGATCATCTTTGTCATAAATAAAGGCAAGAAGAACATGCTTGAATTCCTCATACGCTTCCTATACAGATGCAGAAATCTATCAGCAACCTCATTTTAACAGAATATACCTGAGCTGAATTAATTGTTTTCTAGGTATTTTTAGAAGCATTACATCTATTCCAAAAAATGATACTACAAGCAGTGGTTAATCACCCAAAGAGAAGTTACGGAAGTTGAATAGTAACAAAATGACCAGATTTGGATCTCTTTATCCCATAGGATAGCAAAAACCAACATTTTTTAGGTCAGTGACACACCAACCAAGTCTAGGAGCACCAAGTATATAGTAATTTTTTACAAACATATGCACATTCCGTATGGTCAATAACATAGACACTCGTAAGTCCATTGTCTAAAGGTTTAGGAGACTTAAGCCTCCAAAACTCGATTCATTCAGTAAAACATAAACTTATAAGGTGACAGGAAAACAGTTTAGGATAACTACTAGAAGAAAGGCTTCTCTTTAATGATTAGTAGATGTCACTTACGAAAGGAATTTTCAATATATAATCACAGCACAGTAGTCACCATGCCTCTTTATCCATAATTTCCCTATACCAAATAACAATCCCTAATCTAAAAGAATAACACAATCACAACTTTTCAAACCCGATTAAGCAATTACATGAGATACCGATTATTATGAAAACTCATTCCTCCTACTTCTCCAGAATTTCTCCAAAATCAACTAATTCATTTCCATAAATTTTATTACAAACTACATTTTGGACTATTTTCATTACATTAATTCAAAAAAAGAAGAAGAAGAAAGAATGATAATACTAATTCAAGGTTCCGCAATTAAAAAATTAGTATCACCAGTGTCCAAATAGTTGTCATTAATACGATTTCAAATTCCAAAATCAAACAGTAAATATCGGAAAGAAGAAAATTTACTAAAAGAGGAAGGTAACGTTACCGGATAGGCATTAAGAGCACAAGGAGCAAGAGACTTCCTTAAGTAATCAATCGCGAAGATACGATCGTCTCTCGTTCGTTTCCTCAACAACTCAATAAATTTCTTCAAAAGGGAAAAAAAGTATGCAATCAACGATATAAATTTCAACTCCAAAAACAAAAGAACTAATTCCACCTAAGCACATTTCTATTAATTTAAAAAGAAAAATAGAGAAGACTAGGAGATTTAACCAGTTTCTGCAATCGAAAGAGAAGGCGGTGATCTTCCAGGACAAAAGGAGCGTGAACTCGGAGGATATCAATGGCAGCATCAATGTTACCGACCTCTAATGACCATCTGATCTGACGAATGATTAACCTCGAATGATAAGAAGAGGTAAGAGAAGGAGAAGAAGGTGGCGAAGAGTCCTCGATCAAGTTCTCTGATTTGGCGAAATCGATGATGAGAGCGTCGAGTGCTTCCCAGTTAACAGGCCAAGAGTCCATGTGTTTGGCTAAAATTTTCTCGAGAAAGTTTCTGAGAGGAGAAAGAAAATAAAAGGAAAAAAATGACGAAGGAACGTGCAAAATGTAAATTCTTTGTTCAGTTTTTTCTACGGGGGAAAAAAATAAAAAAGAAGAAGAAAATCGTGTTTTTATTTTGGGGTCTTTTTGCCTTTGAGATGGGTAAAGGAGAAATTCCCCCGAAAAGCAGTAGAGGCGGCGATAAGAGGCAAAAAGAAAAAAGGGAAAAAGATGGAATTTGGGGATTACATAGGCGCCACGTGTCAGGTAATTTTGATGAGTTTTACTAGTGTTATCCTTTGTGGTTGAATTGCCACGTCACTGACGTCAACGTGGATTTCTATACTTAATTAAATTGTAAATAACTACAAAATTAACCCACAAATTATATCACTTTTTCATATAAGTACCGACAATTTCGTCTCATTTTACTCAATGTGCATGACACTTAATAAGAACACGGCATATGTCATATTTTTATTGGTTAGTATCATGTTTTAAGATAAAATAGTTTAAGTATCATTTTTATAAAAAAAAAACTTTGAATACCTAAATAAGAAAAGTGATATAATTTAAGTGTTAATCTTATATTTAAGCCAATTGTATATATATATTTTAATTTTCTTAAGTCATTTTATATATTAACCCAAAAAAATAAAAATTCCAATTCAGCCCTTTAAGAATTATTAAATTAGAAATATATTTTATTTGATTCTACCTAAAGTATACGGAATATTATAAAAATATGTCACGTATTATATTTTTATTGGTTAGTACGGGATAAAATGAAATGAAACTAATAACTAAAATATCATTTTTATAAAGAAAATAATTAGGTACATAAACAAGAAAATTTTATATAATTTGAGGGTGAATTGTAAATTTTTTTTTTAATTTTCGCAAGTCAATTTATATATTAATGGCTAAAAAGAACTTAAAAATACATTAGATTTTATTTTTAAATTATAAAACTTAATTTGTAGATGTTTTTTATTACCATTTCTTATTGTCCATCTACTATTGACTTTCATTATTATTATTTGGGTAGGATATTGACTTTCATTTTACGGTCTTACTTTAATAATTTATAAAAAAATTCAATTCACTGAAAAGTAAGTGAAAATTTAAAAAATGTTTACAAAATATTAAATATATCTTTTATAATTCTTAATTAATTAAAATATCTAAAATAAATGACAGTTTAATCGAAACATAAGATTAATAAGAAATTTACACCAATATTATTTTAATTATTAAGTCATAGTCAAGCATTTGAGACTAAATTCAATAATCTATGGGCTAAAAAGTTAAAATATGTTGCCCCTCCTCTAATCTTAACTTGAATCTTGGTATTAACATATTTCAATTTTTATATGATGCAAATAATATTATTAAAAATTAAAATTTTATATAACATACAAATATTTTAAAAATTAAAAAATAGTACAATGTATAAATATAAATTATAAAATTATATTTTTATTATCGTAAAAATATAAAATTTAATTTTGGCCCTAAAAATTTTTTCGATTCAGTCACTAATTTTCGTTTGTGTTCGTTGTATTATTTGGATTCAACCCCACAAAGATACTTAACATTCTATTCGAGTAATTCTATTTTACATCAATAAATATAATTTAAAAAAATAAAATTAACACAACCTTTTTACATCAAAATTTTTTATTAAGAATTATAAATTAATTATAATTATAATTATCACAAATTTTTTCTATATTTTATATTTAGAGTTCTATGTAAGTAATAACTCCATCTTAAAATTATCATAATTTTTTAACTAATAATTTTAAATTAAATTATAATTTTTTTAAAATTAATTTATTAATATGTTAGAAAATAAAGAGTATTTTAGTAGGCTCAAAAATATTTCCAAAGTGGCGTCTATATATATATATATAGATTATAGATTATGGAGCTGCTGGTTTCATCAGAATTTGCACGTTTGGAAGGGCGCTGTTGCTGGTGCGGATCAAATTGTTGGTTGGCCACCTCTTTTTTGCACAGTTGGCAAACTGCTAGACATGTGTTTGAGGTTGCTGGTTCCTCTTGTTCGACTGCTGTTGGAGGAGATGGGCATTGGTCTGCGCCGGAGTCGGGATGGTATAACTGTGTAATTCTGACGCTGCTCGTCTCTCTGTGGTTCAGTGTACGTGTATTTCTAAGTGCTAATAGTGTGAATATGGCGACTGCAAAGATTGGGCGTACGTCGAGCGTATGAGATAAACCTGTCGGTTTGGAGTTAATTGGTTTATCTCTACCCTGTCATCTTTTGATTTGGTAATTTTCTTGGTTTGATTTTATTAATAAAATGACTTTTAACCTTAAAAAAAAATTAGAAAATTACAAAAATATATATTATAGAAAAAAGATAATTTTTTTTTTAAAAAACAGAAAAAATGAAAAAAAAAACTTACGACTTTAGATCATTAAAAAAATTCAATATATAGAGATTCTAGAAAATTGTAATAATTAAAAAAGGTTTTGCAAACAACTAAAACAATTCTTAACATATTTGGTGGATTGAAGGAACCTTTATGGTGATTCAAGAGATGGCAAAGGTAAAGCAATAATACTTTCATCGTTTCAGATAAATTTCTAGTTATAGGTGTTTCGAGAAGTTAAAGTCTCTTCTTTTTCTCGAATAAAAGTTTGTTTTTCTTAAACTTGAGCCCGATCATCATTTTCCCTTAATGTTCTAAGATTTCTTTACTGGCATGGAAATGTCCTTAGAGTAAAAAAGAGAAAAGAACTTGTTTTTCTTTGATTTCTCAATATATTTGTTGGGACATATTATGATTGTTTCTGTATCTTTCTTTCTCAATAAAGCCTACCAATTTACCTTAAAAAATTTAAAATCCGATTAATGTTTGGTCAACTATGATCAACTTGACCAACACTGGTCTAAGACAATTACATATATTCGAAAGTATTTAATTATTGCTTGAAAATTAATATTTTCACTTGATTTAATTTTCTAAGTATTTTGATAATAATAAAAACCACTTTATAGGATATTTTTATGTAAAGAGTGAAAAATATTAAGTAGATGAATAGCTATTTATCTATTAATAAAAATATTTATTTATTTTTATTTATTTCTTTTAACATAATTTTGAAAAATATACCATATGTTTATCCTTTTTATATATTTTTATATTAGTTTTTGTATATATTTATAGGGCAATGATATTCCATACTCATACACAAACAAATTATTAAAGAACAAAAATTCATAGTAACATAAAAAAATTAGATATCATTGAATATCGAGAAGTTGCTATTCTCAAAGAAAAAAGAAATTCCAAATAAAGTTCTAGAGGGTTAGATTCAGTGACCAATGCTAACATTTTCATATAAATTTATTTCTTCCTAGGGGTTAAAATGTCTAAATTATTGCAACTGTAGATCCCCAAAGCACCTTAAATATGATAGGGAAAAATTACACCTAGGGTCACTAAATTATTATTGTGTTTATGCTTTGTTCATTTAATTTTAAAAAGTTACAAAATAGTTACTAATTATTCAAAAGTTTTTATTTAAGTCATTTAGCTGTTAAGTTTTTTTTTTTAAAGTCCAGCTAGCAATCTCCAATTAACGATTCGACAATCAGTGTAGTGGATCAGTACCCATCAATGAATAAAAAAGCATACCTTAAATCCAAGTCGATCTGATAATTAGTGCCGAAGATTTGAGAAGAAAACTGTTTGGATTTTGGTTCGTAAATTCATGATATTTAAAGTTTTTTTAACTATAAAGGGAAATGAGAGCTTTCGATTGGTGCAAGCAGAATGAACAGCGAAGGTATAAACAACAATTTTAACCGTCCAATGATTTAAATGAAAATTTTCAAAAAATTCAATGACCATTTTGTAATTTTTGAAGATGAGTGACCAAAATATAAACTTACTAATAGTTTAATAATATTTGATGTAATTTACTAATATCATATTCTCTTTTTTTTATATACAATAAAATCTCAAATTCAGGTAACTACACATGCACCTATTTAAATTGCTACACAAACATGACCCACAGATTGTAACACCCTGAAAATTTCTACAGTAAGATATTATCCTTAATATAGTAAAATAAGGAAATAAAGTGACAAGAAGAGAAAAAATTGAGTTATGTCACTAGGAAGTATATTATGATATACTGATTTAAGAAAGGACTAAATTGTAAAAGTGAGAAAAGTTTTGTGGCCCAAGATAAATTCTCAAAATTTGAGGGATTAAAATGTAAATATGAAAAGTTTAAGGACTAATAGTGCAAATATTTTAAGGGTGGAATGATCTAGAAACCAAGGAAAATTGATGAATTAGGACCAAATTGAATAGGTGAAGAATTATGAGGGACTAAATTGTAATTTTACCAAATTAAGTGATGACTCAAGAATGGAATTTTAAAAGATCACTAAGGGCAAAATGGTCAATTTTAAGAGAGAGAAATCTAGAGACAATGATGATATTGGAGATATTTTAGATAAATTAAATAAATAAATATTAATTTATTAATACTTTAAATTGATTTTTAAATGATATTTTATTATTTTATTATTATTTTATTTAGTATATATAAGGAAAAAAAGATGAAGAATCATCATCTTTTCTTTCCCATGCAAACCAACGTGAGAAAGAGGAAGAAGAAAAGAAGTTTTCTTTCTTTACAATATTGGTCCTTCCACCAAAAATTTACCATTTTCACCTAGAAATCAAAAGAATTTCCATAGCTACTAAGAGAGAAAAATGTTAAGGAGACCATGAGGAGTTAGAATATCAAGTTGGATTCAAGAAATAGAAGCGGGAGGAGAGAGAAAATCAAGTTAAAGATTAGTATCAATAGAACAAAGTAAGTACATCAAGATTTCAATATGTTTTTAAGTTTGTTATTATTGACAAAGTATGGAAATAATGTAATAGTAGAATTTTCTTACATAAGGTCCTATATTCTTGATATGTTAGTGAAGAGAAAATAAGAGAAAATGATGAGAAATGGTGTAGAAAAAGAAAATAAGAGTGTTATAACATGGTAATTAATATCTTGCACTAAAATAGTTTTGGACAGCAGCAGTAGTCTAACTTTGAAAAATCATAAAAAATTGTATAAATCTAATTATAGTATGAATAAAATATGAAATTAAATATTATTGAGTCTAGTTTCTTATAGAAGAAATGCTGTAAGCAATGGAATTGTAAATCATGAGATATGATGAATTTTGTGAGACAAGGTCAGAATGATCTCGGGTTCCCCTGTTCTGACTTTGTAAAATCATAAAAAATTGGATAATAATAATTATGGACTTAAATTTGTATATTTATAATCCTGAATGAGTCTATTTTCAATAGAAATAAACTAGAACATCATTCGAATTCTGTATGAGAAGATAATTAATTTTTAGTGAAGAAGGGTCACAACTGTCAGACAGCAGAATAAGGGTGACTTTAAAGAATAAACTGTACTTATTGGCTGAACCAAAAATTCTGAAAATTTTATGGAAAGAATATATATGAGTCTAGTTTCAGGTAAAATTAGCGGATCTTAATTTGAAGTTCTATATCTCCAGATATAAATAATTTAGTGATTATGACGCAGATAGACAGCTTGAATATTCATAAAAGTAAATAATAAAAATTATAGATAATGTTACTTACAAGTGTGTATATACATTAAGGATGTGGAATGGAGAGGAGGAGGAGGAAAAATATGTATGAATATTCATCTAGCATGGCTAATTTGCATATTTTAGGCTCAGAGACTAAATTGAATAAAAGTAAAACTTTATGGGCAATTTTGTAAAAATTTCAGAAATGACCAAATTGCATGAAATGGATTATTTTATTATTTAAATTATAAAATTGAATGAAATTATTAATTTAGTTCAAGATCGGGGGAAAACATGTTTTAGGGATTAAATTGAAAAGAGTTGAAATTATGAAAAATTCTGATATTTTATAGAATTCATGGACTGTTATCAATATGTATGAGAATAATAGCTGGAAATAAGGATTAAATTGCAAGAATTTTATTTTCCTAACCCTAAGGATGAAATTGTCATTAATTAAAAGTTTAGGGGCAAAATGGTAATTTTGCCTAGAGCATTAATTAAATGCATTAGAATATGAAATGAATGAAAATGATGATCAAATTTATTTATAAAGATCCGGACGACTCAAATACGAGACTTGATCGTGGAAAAGAAAAGATATCGGATTAATGAAATTATAAATACAAACAAGCAATGAGGTAAGTTTGTGTAACTTGAATTGTATTTTTAAATACTTGAAATATGTGGTTATGTGATGAAAATATGATTTGAATGTTCAATTCATGATAATTGATGAAATATTGATAATACTCGATATAAATTGAAAATAAATCCCGGTTGAATGGAATGGAATTCGATGTATCATTGGAAAAGGAATTGACGGTAAAAAGGATCTAGCCCAGACGGGTGATTCTATTCTGATATAGCCCTCCCGAAGAATACGTGTAAAATGGATTTAGCCCGGATGGGTAATCCGAATTAGGGTCTGAATTTAGCCTGGACTGGTAATTCAGATCCAAGCTCATTAGAGTAATTGTCATTGCAGGGGATTTAGCTTGGACTGATAATCCCGCTGTAAGGATGAGGTTCGCGGGAGTGTGCTTTCTGAAATGAAATGTGTAAGACCATGGTTGAAAGACACCATGGCAACATGATATAAAATGTGTAAGACCATGGTTGAAAGATACCATGGCAACAGGATATAAAATGTGTATAAAATGTGAAAGACCATGGTTGAAAGATACCATGGCAACAGGATATAAAATGTGTAAGACCATTGTTGAAAGATACCATGGCAACATGATATGAAATGTGTAAGACCATGGTTGAAAGATACTATGGCAACAGGATATAAAATGTGTAAGACCATGGTTGAAAGATACCATGGCAACATGACGGGAATGAATAAGACCATGGTTGAAAGATACCATGGCAATGTAACATGAAATGAACAAGACCATGGTTGAAAGATACCATGGCAACCTGGCAGAAAATGAGTAAGACCATAGTTGAAAGACACTATGGCATCATGTCAAAGATAAATAAGGCCGTGGATGGGAGACGCGATGACATCTATTGAACAACTGATATTCAGGTAATATGTATCAGATGACGAATGGTTATATGAAATGTTTGTGTGAAATGTTTACAAGAACTGGTCATATAGAAATGTATGTACAAAATAGTTGTATGAAATAATTATGAAGATAGATAAACAAAATAAGAATAAGTACATGGAATATAATTTATGTTAAGTTTGATATAAACTTTACCGGAACAAATATACATAAAATAAATGGAAATGATGGAGCATGAAATATTGATATAATGAAATGATTGATATATACTTATGAAGAAACGGTAAGAGAATGATATGTTTCATGACATGTATATATATGATTATCTTTGATCTGTTGATACAAGGAAATTATGTAAGCAAAAACAATTATTAAACTCAAGCATGACATGTAAGGAAAATAAGTATATCAATGTTGAATTTATATGAAATATGTGCAAGTATACTAACAATGATGTTGTTTGACGCTTAGGCAAGTGTCAAGCTATTGATTGAATGGTAACATGTTTAATTATAAGAAGCATTGAAATGATAAGTACTTAGATGAAAATATTTAAGATTTTGCGAAAATTTTTATGATCCCGATTTAATTCCGGTTGGTTTTTAATGTATGTTTAGGGCTTCAAGGGTCCAATAGAGAGACGTTATGATTATTTTCAAAATATGAATAATAAATGACTCAGAATTATTTGAAAATGTTCAATAAACTCCGGTAATGCCTCGTACCTATTCCGGCAATAGATACAGGTAGGGGGTGTTACACAGATGGATTTCATAACCATAAAAATATGATAAACACCTTTACTAATTCAAACCTTAGAATCATTATAATTAAAAAAACTTTACTTCGAATATCATTGAAGAAAATTAGATTTGATAAGAAATAATTAACCAACCTAGATTTTGCCCCCATGTAATATATTTCTTTTTCCACAAGGGAAGTCTTCCTGGGGAAGGTTACAACTTACTATGCATTGGGGCACTCATTTTCAAGCCCTTTAATTTCGAAATCCGGAGCCAGCACTTTCTTGGAAATGAGGTTTAAGCTTTAAAATCTGAGCAAACCCCATGTGTTCTTTTTCAACTACAAGTTTCCATTTTCCCTCACCACAAACTCCAAGCTAACCACAAATCATTCAACTTAGTTCAACAAAAATAGGAAATAATATGTATACTTCATCTCATGGCAATCCAAAATATCCACCAGCAGGGTACCCAACAGCTCCCATGAATTTACCACCTCCTTCCCATATCTCTCCTTTCCGTGGATCAGCAGCAAGTGCTTCATCATGGTCAACTGGCCTTTGCCATTGTTGTGATGACCCTGCCAATTGTTTGATCACTGCTTTTTGTCCTTGTGTTACTTTTGGACAAATTGCCGAGATTGTTAACAAAGGGTCTATCTGTATGTTTCTGAAAACACCCATTTAAGATCATTTTATGAACCTGAAAGATTAAAAAAACTGATTTTGGTGTTGAATATTTTTGTGAATTGCAGCATGTGCAGCAAGTGGTGCAGTTTATGGATTGCTGGCTCTTACGGGATTATCTTGCTTGTATTCATGTGTTTATAGGTCGAGATTGAGAGGTCAATATGATTTGGAAGAAGCTCCTTGTGCTGATTGCTTGGTTCATTTTTGCTGTGAGACTTGCTCACTTTGTCAAGAGTATAGGGAGCTCAAGAACCGTGGCTTTGATATGGGGATTGGTAAGTTGGCTGGGGTTTGTTTTTGTTCCCCTTCTCTTTTTTATATGATAAGTATTTGATGTTCATAATTACTTGTTCTAATCATATTTATTTTTATAGTCCATATTGCTTTTCTCTTTTAATCTTTATATCTTATTAATAATACATCTTTCTCTTGTCATATTCACTTTTACAATGCTTAAACTCAGAAGCAAATTTAGGACTGGCAAGAGTTGGGTACTCCTAAATTTTGTAAAATTTCTTTTTAAAATTTTAAATTCTATATTTTGATATCATAATTAATGTTTAAAAAAGTAAAAATTTTGTATTTGGCCCCTCAAGTTTTTCAAAATTTTTTAATTTAATTTATATTTTTTATAATAAATTTAATAACAATTTTAGTTTAATTTGGTAAACTAATATAAAGTAGTATCTATATATTAAGTTGCTAAAAATAAAGCTTAATTATTGTAATATCCAAGTATAAATGATAACTAAAAATATTAATTAGGTAAAAATAAACTTAAATAATTATAATATCTAATACAAATTCAACATTTAACTTATTTTATTTTTTTTTAAATTTTAATAATCAATATTATCTCGAATTTAAAAATACATTGTTAAATGAGTAGAGCCTACTTCAAGAATATATATTTTATAAAAATATCCCAACCCCTTATAAATAATTCTTGCTTACATGTAAATGTTTAATTGATAAGTATTAATTTTACACTTTTATCATATAATTAATAAAAAAAGTTGAAACCTGTTGTTAGTAGTTATATTTCTATAGAATTTAATATTTAATTACTTTACTTTAAAAGTTAAAAATTCAATCTCTCATTTTTTTAAATTAAAAATTTTATTCCAATCATTATTATCCTTGGTAACTTTTGTTAAAATTTGTCAACTTAATATGTTTATTTATCCTCAATCATATGCTATGTCACATGAGATAGTCTAATCAAAATATTAATTTGACAAATTTTGACAAAAAAAAATACTTGCGATTTTAATGATTGGGCTGGAATTTTTAAATAAAAAAAGTTTAACTTTTTAAGTATATAGACTAAATCTCAAAATTTTCAAAGTACAGGGACTAAGTTTACATTTTAACCTAAATAAAAAATATCTTTATTATTTTCTCTTATCATTATTCATATTATAAAAAAAATTCATATTCTTGTGATAGTGACTAGGTTGTGTTGTACCATGTTTACGACGTGTCCGTGCTGTGTGCTGAACAGGGAAAATAACTTCTTTGCTCCCTCTCAATTTTGATATTGAGTAAATTGTTCCATTTAATAAAGATCAAGACAATTTAATTCCTATCAATTTAGAACAATTAATCATATCATTAATGTTTTTCCATCAATTTTACATAGTTTATTTAGTATAATAACGAATTTAAGTCTAAGTTATTTTATATATTCTTTTGAATTTTTTAGAATTTTTTATACATTTCTTTCAGATAATTTTTGACAATCATGATGAAATTGATCAAATGTATAACCATTAAAGTCTTAATTTATTATTATATTAATCAAAATTATGTAACATTGAGAGAGAGTACCCGTTGAGCATGGATATGCTCATTATTTTTGAAGGTTTTTCTTATATTCGGATGTGATGCATATTATTGTAGAAAACTGGTGGCACATGAAATTTGAAGGGTTTTTTTTTTTTTTTTTTTACATTTACTGATAATAAAATTGTGGGTACAAAGGTTGGCAAGCAAACATGGATCGACACGGCAGAGGAATTACAGTTGCTCCCGTGGTAGGACGTATGGCCAGATGATTATACAAAAACCTCTGCAACGTCTTCAACTCAGTTTTCTATCTGTACTATGAACCATTTCATGTTCAAATTTTATGCTATTTGATACCTGCTTTTTATTCTAAAAACTGCAAATACTACTTATTACAAATCTAGAATACTTAAAATAACACCAGATTAAAATAACACCAGATGGATCATTGAAAGGGTTTCATGGTACGAGTCATCATGATCATAAACTCATTGATATCAATCAAACCATCCCCATCAACATCCACACCTTTGATCATTTTACGTACATCTCTCCCCTATCTTCTTCATCACCGCCATTAATTCTTCTGCACTTATTTTCCCATCACCGTTCAAATCATACACTCGAAATGATGTTTTGATATCATTGTTATTGAACCCTTCTTCCATGTTATGCATCATGTGAATGAATTCCTTGTAGTCGATGAATCCATCACCATCAGTGTCGACGGTAGTAAATGCTTTCACCATTTCTGTGTCTGTAATTCCTTTCCCCATTATTTTCATAGCCGACTTGTACTCTTGTTTGGAGATTTTGCCATCTTTGTTGGTGTCGAATTTGTTGAACACCCATTTCATTTCCTCCATGTTTGGTTGGTAAGAAGACATGTTCCAGGAGCTTTGTCTTGTTTTGTTGATGCTGTTCAACTGATCAGTTGGTCTTTTCAATGATCCATATTTGAACTCGATGAAACTCAACTTTGACATAATGGATTGTAAACTGAAACTGTGTTTGGTTATACGATGTGATCTATGTCAGGCGACTCTCTTTATATGTAGCATTGCCTATAACAAGGAATCGAATTGCAAGATCAAGTAGAATATTACTTTAAATGGAATTTCTGGATCTAAAATAATAAAAAGGAGTGTGCCAATTTGGGTTTCATGTTTTTATTCCAAACTTTTGATTTCCATCCATACAAGTTGTTATTCTACGCGGAAGCCATGGCAATGGCGTAATAGAAAAGACTTGTTACTTAACTACAAGTTGAATATCATTAGCACTACCATGCAAGATTCCAATTCCATTCTTTAACTGTTTGAGTATGAATATGAAATACAAAGGTATAATATTGCAAATATATAAAATATCAAGCATATCCGACACTCATCTAAACCTGTTGAACATACGTGTTAATTACACCTAAAGGAAACTGAGTAACAGGGAAGATAAAGAACATGAATATACCATTAGTATTTAGTACAAAGGAAGAGTACTTAAAACTGAGAAATTAATGAGAATCAAAACCAGTTCTTTTAAGGTTCTTTTCAGACAAGGTTTCCACTTTCCAGAAGGCTTTGATGGATTTAATATACAAGATGATAGATGCAAGATTCTCAACTGTGAATATTAGGTAAAGAGAGGGGAACCTAGAGAGACTTTATTCTTTTGATTGAGGATTTGTAGATAATAATTAGAAAAGAAAAGAGATCGAACAAAAAGATAATCGATTCAAGGAAACAGTGGACTATGTTGTGTGGTACAGGACATTGTTTGCATATTTTATTTTATAGGTTTTTTAGTACAGACTTGCATATTGTTTGGAATGAAGAAAGATACCAAATGTTATAGTCATGCCATTAATACCGTTAACAACCATATGCCTGGCTTTAATCTCCGCCCATGATAATGAGTACGAATAATAGTTTATACCCACGGTAAAAAAATTAATTATTAGATGAAATAAAATACTCTTAAAAGACATTTGAAGTGTTTAGGGTTAACAAGAAATATCATCTTGAATTTTATTCAAACTTATTTATATCGGTAAATGACTGATGCAAACTTATTTAAGCTAATCTATATAATTATTATTTTGATTTTTTTATAAATATCAATTAATATTTAGTAACTTGATATACTTTTCATTTTAGTAATATTTTGTATATAAAATTAACTTTTTTTCTAATATTTTCATTATAATATTATATATTTAATTTTGATACGATATAAATTATTCAACTTATAAAAAATAAAATAAAATTTAACATATTATAAGTAAAGTTAAACTCAAAGTATAAAATATTAGTGTTGGATCATTGTTGTTCGGTGCTAATATTTCAATTCTTGTTTAAACAACTTTTTGGACTATTTGTTCACTCACTTGTTCAAATAGGTGTCTGAGACAACTCTTTGGAGAAAAATCTAGACATAATTTCAGGACATCCTGTTGATGTATGTTATTGGCTTTTTTTAGTTGGTCCTCCATGATTGTTTTCTTTATAAGCAAATGAGTCTTAGAACATTTTATATCTTATCCTAAACAATGCTGATCAGTTTTGGAGAGGAAGTGAAGGAAGGATCGACAATGTCTTCTCAATATTGTATCCTTATCCTTTTGCTTGGGGATCAAGCTTGCTATTTTACATGGACTTGAAGATTTTGTCTGATAATCATAATGATTTATCTTGAATAATATATTTTTTGAAGCAATGATATTGTGTTTTAGTCGAAGGCCTTTGTATTCGAGTTTAGGGTTTGTTTTTTATTATATCCATCTTGTACTCTTCAGATTACTTTCTCATTAGTAAAGTCTCTTTTGTTCGTGATTTTTTACCCTCTTAATTGAGGGTTTTCCACGTATATATTTGTGTGTTCAATTTTTTTATTTTATTGTTCATTTTTTATATGGGTCGATCTCTAACAAAATTTTTAATTTTTAATTTTAAATTCAAGTATGCTACTTAAAAAATTAATTTATTTTTAATTTATTATTAGTTGGATGGTTACCAATGTAATTTATGTTAAAAGAACATTTAGAAACCCACATCTATAAATTGCAAAATAATTAAATATATTTTAATTGATACACATATAGCTCGTGCATTGTATGAGTATATTTTAGTGCACGCAATATAAAAGGGTGTTTTTGTTTTCTTGAGATGTCCCTTGCATTGCTTACAAATCATATACTTATTGGGTTAAGTGATAAAAAAATTAATATCTAAAATTTTGAGTTTGAGTACTATAATTACAAAAAAAATATATTTTTTATTGGGTTATTTTAATACTAATATAGAGCCTCTTACTATTTGTTTTATCGTTCTTATTTTGGGGGGAGGGCTTACAAATTTATAGATCTTGAATGCATCTGTTTTAAAAGTTGAAAGTTTTGGATCAAAATAATAGAATTTTGGAAATGTGAAGGGTTAAATTTATTGAATTATTTAGAATTAGGATCAAATTGATAGAATATGTAAGTATTGATGACTAAAGGTGTTATTATATTAGTTAGAAAAAGATTTTTTATTATCAATTTGTAGAGGTTGCCTTAGAAATTTTATGAATACTTATAAGCTTGATATTCTTGTTAATTTTATCTCTTATTTATTATTAATTTTATTAATTAATTATAAAAATAATCATTTAATATTATTATTAACCTCATAATTAAGAGAACAATAATTATGAATGTCATTATTTTCACCTAGACTTGAGTGACACATGGTACAATATTTACGTACAATATATTACCATCATTTTTAGCTATGATAATCTCACAGCTTAATCCACAGTAACTTTAACTTTTTAACTTTGTCTCCCTCTAAAAATCGTATCATACCAAATTAAATATAAGGCAAGATGAAAACAATAAAGTTTTATCTGCTACAACTCGGAAAATCATTGCCATGTCACAAGTAGACTACTCTTTCAGGGAAGACAGAGGACACGTGTACTTGTTGTATGAATTCCAGTGAGCAACACATATCTGTTTTACACGTGGCATTTCTTGTACCATACCTGCGGCTTCTGAAAATATTTCCCTTAATCCATCTTCATTAACTCCCTAAGCTCTCCCTCTGAGAATATTTCCCATGCTTCTCCTCCATTTTCATCCTCATTTTCTTTACTAGATCGCCCTTTATCTTCATTACTCTTCTTTTCTTCTTCTACTTCTTGTAGCTCTGTTTTGTAATCTGATAATGGGAAATTGGTCTTTGCTTTATCTCCCCGGAACTTAACAGCCGCCCTGTCATAAGCTCTAGCAGCAGCTTCCGCCGTCCCGAACGTCCCCAACCAAACCCGAACAGCTAACTTCGGGTTCCGAATCTCCGCCGCCCATTTCCCCCACGGCCTCCGTCGTACTCCCCTGTAATTCCTCTCCTTTGTTGGCGCTGGCACAGTGGGTAATTGTTGTTGGCTACGCGGGAAAACATCACAACCGTTGACCCTCAAAGGAGTACAGGTGGGATTAAAGTAATGAATGCGGTCGTTGTCATCAAACACTGCGGTGTGAGGTTGAGTGCCGTTGATGACATGAACGAGGGTGGAGACCATGATTTCGTACTCCTTTTCACGAGTGAAAGGCAAGGGTGTATTGTAATTTTCCATGATGTGTTTTTTGAGAGAGTAAGAGTTGGCTGTTGTAGATTTGTGGAAGAACAAGAAGTGAATGACTACATACATATATATAGGGGGAGACGGAAACAGAATTGACAGCTGTCGTTCTTCAAAACTTGGACTCGCCTACGTTACTTCGTTTATTAAGGATTTTGTATTGCGTGGAGTCCAGGTAGAGTCAAAACCGATGCCACATGACAAATGGATTTTTTTTCTTTTGCGCCGCCCACGCAGTTGAACTTTTCTTTCCGGAATCTGTACGAAGATATTAGGTGCAAAATCAAAATTTTGTTACGAAACTATTTTTAAACAGACAAGCATTGAGGAATGAGGAAGGGTGGTACTTCCAATGAGAATGGTGATATCAAAAGTCATTGTAAAAAAAGATCAATTTCATATAAATTTTTTTAATTGTGTCATTTTTGTAATTAATTAATTTTATAAGAAAAATATGTGCTTTTGAAAATTCCTATAAAAGCTCAATGTATACAATTTTGATGAATTTAGTCTTTTTCCTATACTTACTCTCAAATCTGTATAAAAATGCCCATGTATATGTGTCGCTTCGTCAAATGTTTTTTAAAAAATAAGGACTACCAACTTATATGATAAATTTAATGGGAAAAGATTGATCTAGGACTGAACATACAAATTAGAAATGAGGATTAAATTGAAAATCATTCATAGTATAGGGACCTTCTATAAAATATATCCAAAAATATAAACACGAGAGTTTCAGAGTGCAGCCAATGAGCCTTGAAATCTCAGTGACAAAACAAAGTATGAAAAGCAAATAGCAAATCATCGGCTTTTTTTTTTTAAATTGACCCAAAAGCTTTTATTAATTAAACAAATGACTCACTTTCAAAATCTTGTAGGTAAATAATTTTTTTTGAATAGTGAACCTTGGTGCCGCTATTGTCATTGGTGAAACCACAGTTCATAATGGGCTAATCATTTTTTTTTTTTAAATTTGGGATGCCGCCATCAACACCGAATTGAAGTGTAATTATACAAAATGTTCAGGGACCTAATGAAGTAATTACCCTTTTAGATTGGATGAGAAAGGATGATGTCATTAAGGCCGACGTCATCCATTAAATATTTTTAAACTTTTGGTCTATTTGCATGCTAGGTCTATTTTCTTTTAAAATTAAATTTAAATAGTCCTTAAAAATACGATAATAACAAAAATAAACCCTTTTCATTTTTTATAAACGATAAAATTAAAAAAACCATATATAATTCTTATTTAAATCAACCAAATATATCTTTAAAAAAATTTTCTCAAGTTTTAAATAATAATTTTTTTATTTGAGAAAAACTCTTGTTGGGAATATTTGAGTAATTTAAATAAGAAATTTATATAATTTTTTAAAATTTATTATTAAAAAATAAAAAGAGTTTATTTTTATTATTATTATTTTTTAAGAATTATTTAAGGTTGATTTGAAAAGAACACAAATTTAGATTTACAAATAGACCAAAACGTTAACTCTTTTTTCAAAAGAATAATTACTTTATCAAATTTTTGAACCCTACACGGAGATGTAGAAGCTGTTTGGTTTACGATTACGGCTGTACTGTGATGTCTTTGTCTGCAGGTTTAAAGGTGACCACACAGTGTTTTAGTGGCTGCCATTTTGTTCATGCTGTGCCGCTGGCCCCGTGCACAGTACTATTGATATAAACTATAATATGGATAATATAATTTTTAGTCCCTGAATTTAGTAGTTAAATTTATTTTGGTACTTATAATTTTTTTATTTTTTTATACCTCAACTTAGATTTTGTCAAAATTTAATGAAATGAGTGATATTATACTGGATAAATAACATTTTTGAAAATATATATTTATAATAATTAATTTTTAAATATATATTTTTAAAATAATCCTAGAAAAGCATGGAATATTTTGTTGAACAAAATAAAAATATTAAACAATAAACTAAACAATAATAAAAGAATTCGGATAAGATTAAGATATGTATTTTTATAATTATCTTCTGATACATTTTTAATTGCATGAATATATGAAAAATATGAATGATTCTTGTTAATATAAAAATAAATATATAAAAAATAATGAAAAAAAAACCCAATGAAATATGTATGTATTGGTTTAAAGAAATTAAGATAGAACCATTTACCTTTTAAAGATGTTTTTAATTGTAAATATGATTATAGAATTAAAATAAGATAAAAAATTGGCACTTACCATATATATAATTTATGTACTTTGTTGTATATATAATATAATTTGTTAAACGGGGAAAATAATATTGCGTTTTCTATCAAAAAGATATTAAAGCATAAGCTACAAAACTGAAAGAAGAATAAAAAAATACATGTTTCAAAGAGAGAAATAAAATGATTAAATTCAAGAAAATGAACTAAATTAGAAAAAAAAGGTCATCATACAGATACTTGTAGAATTTCACTAAGATAAAGTTGTAGAGACTGAACATGAGAACTTGGGCTGTTTTACTAAACTAACCTAAAAAACCTTAATATTTGTAAGAATCTACTAGGTTTAAAAATAATTATGGGAAAAATGATGTGAAATGAATAGTATTAGTGGTCTGGTCGGTGCCCAAGTCAATCACATGGGAAACCTTTATTTGATGATTGCTGAGGGGTTTTAAAAAATATTTATTTTGGTGCTGGCATTGTAATGGTACCCGTATATATTTTTTCTCCTTGTATCTCATAAAATATAGGGTATATAGTTTTCCTCCTTGTATCTCATAAAATATAGGGATTATTTGGGTAAAAAAATAAATTTTTACCCACCATCTCAAGGCCTTTTGTGAACTTATACATGTGAGGCTTTAGACGAGGAAGAATTCGGTAACAACTACAACACCGACAATGCCAGTTATGGCTTTGATTGATACGAAATTAAAAAGTTCTGGTACAAGACAGTCATTATTGGATTTTGGGCTTCCACTATCAACGACATCATCATTTCTTTTAGGGCTAGGAGAAGGGGAGTCAGAAACTTCATCATCGGCAGTTGGGAGACTCAACGTCAGAAGAGGATCCTTTCTTAACCTTGAAGCTAGGAGAAGAGGAGCTTAAAAGAACTATTTGGGGCTCCAATAGGAAATGACTTGCGTGCTCCCCTATCGGATTTGGATGGTCATAAGGATGGTGTTGGTGACTTGGCGGAAGAGGAATTGGAGGAGAAAGCCGAGGAATAAGAAGAAGATGGTGAATTTGCAGGTGAAGAAGCCTTGGAAGGGGTTGCAACAGCCATAAAAACAAGTGCAACAACAACAATGTCTTGGTAGGCCATCTTTATCTTTTGCTTTTTGATAGTTTCTTATATACGTGTTAACTTTTCTTTGTGTACAGGGGGGTGCATGTGTGTTTGTAATGGTAGAGCTTTTCTTGTGAGCGGGATTAAACCTTTGAAATCTAAAAAAGAAAAATTAATGTTTTTGTTTTGTTGAGAAACAAAAAGTTAATTTAGGGTGAGTTTGGATAGGCGGTGCGTTTAGCTGCGGTTAGTGTAAAAATAGTAGTAGCGGTGAGATTAAATACTGTAGTAATACTGTAGCGTGAGATAAAAAGTAAGCTAAACGCACCGCACCACAGTCAATCGTCCATCCAAACGAAGCCTTAGTAATTAATGTTTTGTCTTATAATAAATGTAAATTCAATTGGATATTTTCCCATTAATTGGTGGTGGTGGATAACGCATGGATGATATGCTAAATAGCTCGTCACCTTTTTGTCTTTAAGGTTTCATAGCAATTGTCATTGTTGACAGCATTGGTACTCGGAAATTTTCATGCAATAGCCAGAGCTGCGCTGTTAAGTTCTCACAAATTTGACTTGGTCAAATTCTATACGTCTCTGTATAATGACTTTTTATATTATCCATATTATATAGTTTATATCAAGAGTACAGTGTACTGCGTGTGTGAACAAAATGGCAGCCACTAAAACAATTTCTTCACCTTTTAAGCCTGCACAAAAAGACATGACAGTACAGCCGTTGTCTTTAAACCAAACAGCTTTAATCTAATACAATTGATACAATTGATATTAAGGGTGTTCAGGCAGTTAACCACCAACCTGAAATAACATTAATCGAATTAATCGATTCTTCAAAAATTTTAATCGTTAATCGAATCGAAATTTTTTAAAAAAATTAACCGAATCGAAATTTTTTCGGTTAATTCAATCAGTTAACCGAATTAACTGAAAATTATATGTTTTTTAATTTTTGGTTAAAATAAGTATAAAATTAACCGAATTAATCAAATTAACCGAATTACCCGAATTAACCGAATTATTTGTATAAAATTATATGTTTTTTATTTTTATTTTTAGTTTTAGATTTTTATTTTTATTTATTAAATTATTTGTAATTTTTATGATTGGGTTGGGTAATTGGGTTGGGTTGGGCTGGGTACTTGAGTTAATATATATTAGATTGGGTATTTGGGTTTATGTTGGATTGGGTTTGAGTGAATAGTGGGTTATTTATATATTATAATTTTATTTATTAATTTTTTGGTTAAATCGAAAAAATTCGGTTAACCGACCGGTTTCGAACCGAATTAACCGTTAACCGAAAACTTAAAAAATTATTAACCGATCCCCGACCGAATTAATTTGGTTAACCGACCGATTAACCGAATTCGGTCAGTTAACCAAATTTTTTCGGTTTTACCCGAATTTTGCACACCCCTAATTGATACTATCAACCTAACCTATGACTACAAGTGTTCATAGGTTGGGCCACTCGACCTGGCCTAAAGGTCCGTCTGAAAAATGAGAGGGTTCTGGTAAAAATATAAGCCCAAAATATGAGTTTAAACAAAAAACGATGTCCATTTAGAAAATAGATCAGACTTCAGATAAGACTTTTTGGCCCGACCCCAGCCGGCCGAGCCCGATTTATATACTAAATATTTTTTAATCATTTTTAAGTTTTAACATTACTTTTTTAGTTTCAGCTTTAGTGCTTCACTTTCGTGCCCTCCTCCCCTTATTCCCAATTCTAAAATCAAGATTCAAAATCCCTGACTCACCACCTCTACCTTCATCTCTACCTCCTACCTACTTCCTCTGTCGCTGGCACCGACCTAATTTCCTCAACTGACTCAGATAAGAAATATCATTTTCACTTTCTTTTTGTTTGGTCATCGAGAAAATGTTTGGTCACCAGTCACCACATTCTCTCATTTTCTTTGAATGAAGGATATATCTAAACTTATTAAATCTATGCAAATGTGAATAAATTATATTCGCTCTTTGATCCAATTATTTTTCTCTTCTTTTTTTCTGATAAAAATCATGTTATAAAAGCTTCTTTGATTCACTCATTTATTACTTGCGTAAGTCTAAATTTTCCTTTCTTTTCCTTTATTATTCTTTTTATTTTTTATTTAATTTTTTTGAGTGATATTGTTATGATCTTCTTCTTTACCATCGAAAATGCTTGTGAAGATTCTAGTATTTCTTTCTTTTTCTTCTTCTTTTTCTTTAGTTCATTTTTGTAATTATTCTTTGTTTGGATCGTAGATAAAAAAGACACATGAGCTTCCAGCGGGATTAGATCTAGTTTTTTAGTGTCTCTTCGGTAATATTTTTGTTTTTTATTTATATTTTTCTCTTTTTATTGATTTAAGTATCGTTTTTTTTGGCTTATAAAAATGATAATATAATTTTTTTTTTAGCTTTAATGCAATAATATAATTTATTGAAGTAGCTGAAAAGGGATAAACTAATTTCAGTTAAATCCAATCTCCACTAAAATAAGTTTATTTTTAGGAGGAAAGATCTATAAGCCCAAGTTTTTTTATTTATTTCATCTCTATAAATGTCGATATCAAATAATCACTTTTACAGTCTTGTTCCTTACATATAAAACTATAGTTCTTTCTGGGATTTGATTGTTAAAGTATAATTATGGGGGGAGGGGAGGGGAGGGGAGGGTGGGGAAATGACACCCTAACAAACACTTAAAGTAAAGTAATTGCTTAGGAAATTCTTGGAGCTTCTATCAAAAGATAGAATAAAGCTTAAAAAAATTTAATATAAGTCGGGCTGGGCCGGGCCAGGTTCAGGCTTAGTAATTATATTTTGGGTCAGACTTGGACAACTTTTCCGACTCACATTTTGGGCAGGGCCTGAGCTTGAGCATAGAAAATGAGCCTAAAATTTTGTTTAGGCCTGGCCCGGCCCATGATCACCTCTAGTTGGGTCTAGAGGTGTTTATATTCAAGTGGCTCGTCTAAGTTGGTTTAGTTTAAAACACAATTGAGATTCTTTTCACTCAATCCATGACAATAGATGTTTTCAATTAACTCGAGTTTTTGAGATAATTTATGTGAATTATTGTTGATGTAGCCAACCTATACTTGTGCCTCATTTAATATATAGGTCCAAACATCATCGATTGTGAAATTTTTAATTCTTTTGACATAATAACTTATTTGGTTCTCAAACTTTACAAAGCGACTTTAACCCTTTAATTAGTTTTTTTTGTCTTTTAACTATTGAACTTGCATTGTATGTCAAATCACCAAAAAATAGATGGCAACGTTTGTTAATTTTGAAAATGTGGCATTCATGTGGGTGCCACATCAACAATTAATTATTTTTCAATTCAAAAAATTAAAAAACCCACTATTAAAAATTTTAAAAATATAAAAGATATACTTTTTAATTTTAAAAAATAATTAATTATTGATATGACATATACGTAGATGTCACATCAGTAAAGTTAATAGATATTAAAATTTTTCATTTATTTTGGAGTGATTTGATAAACAACATAAGTTCAAGGGTTAAAAAAGAGAAAAAATTAAATTGAAGGCTAAAATAAATTTTTTGTAAAGTTGGAGGGGTAGATAAATCATTATGTTAGTTCTTTTTAATGGTTAATCAATAGGCACCCGACGAAGTGCTTCTGCTTGTTGAAACTATTGCTTCTTCAAGCATTCGAATTTTTAATAGAGTTAGAAGAAAATGTTTTTGCCGAAAATAATATTCGAACTTGTTGAGGTTTAACCTTAGCATTATATTTATAGATTTTATTATATTATTTTTTGATTTATATTTATTTTATATATACTTAAAGGATAATATAATTTTTGGTCCGTAAAATTAGGTTCACTTTAGTTTCTGTGATTTTTTTTGGATTCATTTTGACACTTAAACTTGGAAAACAGGTCCATTTTGATATTTGAACTTGAAAATTATAAAAATTGTATACATTTTAAAATGATGATATGGTACAATATTAGAATGTCATGTTTAATGTTTTAATAACCGAATCAATGATTGAATAAATCATACCACTGATTCTCAATTTAATCGCTTTGATCTAATTGACAATCGGACCAAGAATAATTAAATAAAAATTAAAAATTCATAAAAATCTAAAAAAATATTTAAAAATAAAAAAATTATTACACTTGTTCAATATGTTCAACTGTCGACTTTTATCCCAATTTTCAATTTTTACCAATTTCAAGCAATTTATTAGTTAATCGATTCAACTATTTTGTTTGGATCATTATATCGATAAATTATCAAACTGTCCAATCCAATCTTGTTCCAATAATACTGATTACGTTATCAAATCTTGACAAAATCTAAGTTTAAGATCAAAATAAAACAAAAAAGATATAAATACTAAAGTGAGCCATTCCCAAGTTCAAGTACTAAAAGTTATATTATCCCTAAATTTATTAGATAATAGTCTCGTATTAAATATGCATGGGGATTCGGATACCTAACGACTACATCTAAAAGTTTTATATTATATTATATTATTTAATTATTATTAATGTATGTGGTGGGACTCAAATAAAATGATTTATTTAAAAGAAATATTTATCAGTCTCAAATTAATCTTTAAACTTAATCTAACATTTTTTTTAATTTAATCCTAAACTTATATAATTTTTCTGTGACATTAACTTTTCTCAAATTTATATAAATTTTGTATTTTTTAAACAATGATTTATACAATCACAAAATACTATATCATCACAAATATAAAGACTAAATTAAAAAAAAAAATTTGTCAACTTTTAAGGCAAGCGTAGACAAAATAAAAATGGACATAATCGTCCAAAAACTGAAAAAAAAAGGTAATAAAATTGGATTTATATTTAAGAATATTTTAATGAATAATTAATTATATAAATATAAAAAAATAAATTTAATTAATTTGAATTTTGTAGGTGATACGATCCGGTCTTATCCAAAGCTAAAAACAAAATAAATAAATAAAAAATCTAACAATTGCTCATAGATTTAGAATGAAGATTTTAAAAAAGAAATGTTGGTCTACTTGATTGGTTTCTCATCCAAAGATTAATTATTTGGATGCAAATATCGGCTATAATACATATACATTTAATTTTGTATATAAAATATCATATATTTATTAATTTAAATTTAAAAATAAATGTAAAATTAACCCTCAAATAATTACCATATTTTTCTTTAGAAACCTATTTTTATTTTCAGCATCTTAAAAATAATTCCCTCTCATTGTACACTAAAATAAGACGAAATTGAATAATTTATCTGCCTCCTTTTGACCAAAAAGAAAAAAAAAACCACACACTTTGAGCACCTAAGTGGAACAAGTGGTATAGTTTGAGATCAATTTTGTAATCAAGCATTCTAGTTACTCTAGAACAATTAAGAAATGGCGAAACTACCTGGTAGGCCACTCTATTATAAAGATTGGATCAAATTAATTCCTCTGAATCAATTTAATCCCTATACAATTAACAAGAATAAGGTGAAATTTCAACAAAAACATTTTTCTTTTAAAAAAGTCTTTGACAAAGTTAATATTTTGTAAATTTTAGTGGTTTTGCAAATAAAATCCTTTATTTAGAGTTGAACTAGAAACGAATAAAAATTAATTTTTCATGTAATTTTTCAAACACTAAATGTTAACTTTATTACAATTTGACATTATTTGATCCTTTTTAATAATTCAAGACAAAAATCAATCTATTTAATAGTAAATGGACTAATTTGATTCAGTTCCTCTAAAAAAGGGACTTACTTAGCATATATTTTCAACATTAAGAAATTCTATAGAACATACCAAAAGGCAATAAACAAAATTTGCCCCTTTTAAGCATACTAGAATTGGTTCATTACAACCTCCAAAAACCAGTCCCTGAACTAATAATGTCACTAAACAAACGCAATAGAACAAACGAAAAATAATTTAAAAAAGATAAATTATTAACATTAAATTAATAGGTGCAAGATTAGTCAACCTCCATACCAGAAATGGCTTCCTCTAGAATCTTTTGGAGTTCCTTCACCCTTTGCCGTGTTAATGCAATGCAGTCCTGCATCCATGGAAAAGTTATTTTCATATCAAGCTTTCGGTCCATTAGTTCAGTATAAGTATAAGGGTTAATATAATTTTTAGCTCCCGAACTTTGCAATTAGTTTGGCCCGTGTTAGTTTTGGAACTTTGCAACTTTTTCCATTTTGGTCATTGCAAGTTGATTTTCATAAAGTGTGATAACGAGACACTTGGAGATTGTTTGAAGAAGTGGCATAATCTTAAGAGTGTTATGCTCACACCTTAATGGAACCAATTTAGGGACCAAATTGGAAAAAGCTGCCAAGTTCCAAGACTAATGTGGATAAAAAAAAGTTTAGATACTAAAGTGGACTTAATTGCAAATTTTAGGGGTAAAAAATTAAATTAACCACTTGAATTTCGTTAAAAGTGTGATGACATAATGCTCTGAGATTGTGCCACATAATCACTTAAAATATATATAATTGGGAAAAGCTTACATGGTCAATATTAGAATGTCAAGTCATCACACCTTAATGGAATCAAAGTTCAATGACTAATTAGGAAAAGCTACCGAGTTCTGAGACTAATAAAAAAAGTTAAAGAGTACTAAGTTGGACCTAGTTGTCAAGTTTAAGTGACAAAAATTACATTAACCCTAATTTTACAACAATTTGTATGGCAAACACATCATAAAAAAAAAGACTTCAAAGCACCAAAAAGTTTGAACATTGAACATGACAACCTATATTTCTGTAAACTATTTCCTTTTGGACAAGAAAATGACCTTCAGGCCTAATCTTGGAGTCAAGGTGGCTTCAAAAGTTAACGGTGAAAAAGACACCATGATAAGAGCACTAAAATGTATTATGCTACTAAAGCATCATTAAAACCTAAAAAGGGAAATCAAGATTCAACTGACCTGGATAGCTGATGTATACGCTAGAACTGTTCCACCTGGTTTATGAAGTGAGACGAGTTGACTAGATGAATCTAAAACCACGGTTAAAATCGTGTCCATAATAGATTCTTCCTCGGCAGTAGGATCTGCCAAAATGTAGTTCTTATGAAGTACACATGTCAACGAAAACGGAATGCTGCTCAGATTAATTTTTCTCTTCTCCTTATTGACTGGTTCCCTGTCAGATAGTCCTTGTTCCTCTGATAAAACGATCTTTCCATCATCGTTGAGAGATACCACCGGGATTTCCACTGGAATATTTTTTTTTTTGTAAAATAAAAACAGTTAGATTAGACACTCCAAAACAAAATCTATTAAATCAATAGTGTAGCTGCAGAGGGAATATCAATACCAGATAATATAAAGAGGCTTTGCATGGGAAAGCAAGCTAGGCAAAATTAAAAGGTAAATAGATTACAGCCATAACATATGGCTGACCTTGCTTTTTATCTTATATCATGAAAGTATAAATTGCGGATATTTTGCAACAGGGTTTACCATTGACGTATGCCCTATAACCAATAAGCTTGGTCAAGATTTATACTACCAATGATGCATACTAATCACTCATCTAATATGAGATTTAGTAATTTTTTGGTTTACCCAAGGAAAAGCTTTAATCATGGATTAGATGAAACCATGTTCCTAAAGCAAATTCTGATCATTGTATTGCCAAGATAGAGCAGTGATAATTTTTGCTGGTGCATGAAAATGCGTTTCCTATGTTAAAACTAAAGGAAGTAATTCATGCAAAACCCCAAGATCGTCAGACACACACTTAAAAGAAGCATGAAAATCAGAATGCCAAGCCTGAAATAAAATCAATTGTATGTTAATGCATCAAGTGGATATAGCTTTTAGTGGTTTATCATAAATTTCTTAAAGATAACAGAAGGAAAAGGAGCATCATGTTCCAAGTGTCTTTTGTCAACCTATTATGACTCACTCTTGATAAACAAATGACATGCTACTTTTAATTTAATTTAAACCGGAGGAATTCCTCAGGCGGTCATACATTTTTCTCTTAAAAAGATCAAAGCAATTTTACCATCGCAAATTTTCTTTTCCCTCTCATTGTGAATCTTCTTTCTCATGGAAGAGGTTGGTTGTTTTTAGCAAGTATTATCATATTTAGTGGCATGGTGAATTGATGTTATAATATTTGATGAAAATGAGAGAAACACTTACAGTGAGAAAAGGCAGCAACAGCTGAGAGTAATGCAGTGTCAAAAAGAGCACCATCAGCATCCAAACAGTATATGTCCTGAAAAAACAGAATACTGTGTTACTTCCATATTCAAGGAGAACAAAGGCACTATGGTATTACTTGAATTTCCATATCAACTTGCATGAACACTAGATGGCTTATGCTCGAACTCTTACACAATTTGAAAGTCCTAAGACGGATAATTAAGACATTTTAAAAGCACAATCACGTACCAAATATGCCATCCAAGCAGCTTTTCCACTAACCAAGGACAGTTCTTTCAAATTGATCATGCCAGAGCTGTAATTACACATGACAAGTTGTTTGAGAACCTAACAGAAAGAAAAGGATTCAAAGTGGAACAGCTTTGAAACAGAACATTTATAAGTGTAAAGAGATTCAAAAGAAACGAAACCACCAACAAATTTAGATAAAATAACTGAGCAGTGTGCTTCAGCAAGTAGTAAGAAGCAAGAGGGAGAACTCAAAGTTTCAATATCAAGGCTAAAATACCCAGTTAACCACATCAATAATCATAAGCAAATACAGAGGCGAAGAGGAAGATAATGATTGAATCCACACAAAGATGAGATAACAAATTGCAGACTTTGCATTCTGAAGAATTCAAATTGCAGACTTTGCATTCTGAAGAATTACAGCACAGATAAACAGCACACGTCACAACTACAAGTAAATTAACAGGCTTAATAGAGTGCATCTCACATCAATAAACAATCAAGGAACTAAATTGGCATGCCTTAAAATAGTGTCTGACAACTGCTTTGCCACGACTGGTGCTGCCTCAGCCGGTCTGCCAGGCCTAACAATTGGAGAACAAATTGGAGGCATGTGGAAATCAATAGCTGAAAATGAAAAAGAAATTATGATAAAATACGAGAGATAAGAGATACGTTTTAAGAAGAGAAAGAGAAACAGGAAAGCATGCAGCTAACGGCAACAAACCTATACAACCCTCATCCGGTGTTTCCAATGAAGGGGTCATGACCTCCATTTTGATAGCAGCCAACATAGTCTATGCCATGCAAGGAATTAATTATTAAACTCCAAGCTTAATTGCTTGCCAAAGCAAAGCAGTATATGTATTCAGAGAAAGTGACAAACTTACAGTTGAACCAATTTTTGCAAGTGCTGAACCATTAGCAGATGCAACAGCCCCTGGATATTAAAGGAATCAGATCCAAGTATGAAGAAATATTATGTCACATAAAAGTTTCATAGTTATATCTTTTTTCTTTTACTAACCAAGGGCAATGGTGGTTTCTCTTGCTCTTCCAAGCGGACGAGCATCAGGACGTATAGACTCTAAAAGATGTTTCTCATAGAAACGAAGGGGAAAGAGGCACCTGAAAGCATCTACCTCAACTTCAGTTGACAAGTCACCGCTCGCATTTGATAATCCCATCGCCAATCTATTTTCTTTTTATCGAAAAAGGGGGGAAAAACACAGTTATACCCATCCATTATCAGAAATTAAATTTCATTCATTTTAAAATGTTGTTTTCAAGGTAATAGTACCATGGAAGCCCTTCTACTAGAAGTCTGATTGCTTTTTGCCTTTTCTTCTCAAAAAATGAGCAAATTAGTCCTTGTACTTTAAATCAAAGAGCAAATTGGTCCTTGTGTTAAAATTTTCATTCATTTCTACTATTAAAAAATAGTTCCTATACATCAAAATAAGGTACATGTAACGCGTCAAATATAATTGTTTGGTTATTCTGTCAGCCACTTTAGATGAAAATTTTTGACTGAAAGGCCTAGTTTGCTCTTTGATTTAATGTACAGGGGCAAAAGGGTTTCCATGCTGCTTTTTCCATTGAATATGTGTTTTAGTTGTACAAACAGCATCAATATTTTATAAATTTTAGCAGAACTTCCTACATTAACAATTCTAATTCATCAATAAATCAGCATAATCGGAAAATTTTCAATGCTCAGAATCAATATTTGAAACATAAACTCATGCGATAATAATGAAAACAATAAACAAATTAGAAACGAGAAATAACCCACCATACAAAGACAGAGAAAAATGATGAAAACACCCAATAAAAAGCCAAAGAAAAATGGGACTTTAAATTGATCTTCTACTTGGTACAAGACATTAACAAGACAAGACATAGAACCATCTTACTTCAAAAAAAAAAAATTATCATAACATGATTAGAACAAAAAGAGCCAATGGGATCAATCCTAAAGAACGGAAGAATAGACCTCTCTTAAACACACTGAATAACAATCTTCCATTCCCAAATTCAGGGAGGATTCTATGATATATGGTAAACTACAAACCCTTCAATCCAGTTCTTGTTAATTGAGCTAGTTTTCATTTTTTTTCTTTGGCCAATAAAAAAAGCCGGTTCTAAAGGTATAAGCCCAATGATGGGATCCATGGAAGTCCTCATGGAACTAGGAGTGTTACAGCTTATAAAAAAAAGGGGGGAAAATCAATTTCCTTTGCTACCTTATGAATTAAAAACAGCCCAGAAAATCCTAATTCCCTAGCGAATGCTACACCATCCCATTTCTGTTTCCCTTTTTCCTTTAAGGAAAACCCCCCAAAAAAACCCTATCTTTCAAAATAAAATATTCAAATCAACAACCAAATTCGACCCATGAAACAATCAATCGTCTGATCTTATTCAATTCAATATTTGACCAAATCCATTCAAACTCAAATCGTGAAATGAAAAAAATATTAATCCCAAAAAATAAATAAAACCGGAAAAAACACACACAATTCCTATCTCTCCTTCATAACAAACGCAAAATGAACTAACGCACAAAAAAAAAAAACCTGGAGCACCATCAAGATCATGAAACGAAACCCATTAATCTAAAGCAATAGAAAGAGAATAGGATTTTCTATCCGTTAAATTAACGGGTCGGGCATACGTACCTCGGGTCAAGGAGAAGCAGACGAAGGCTGGAGATGAAGAAGGGTAAAGGAGATGCCTTTAAGCGTTAAGTAGTAACAAATGATATAGTGATTGTTTATGTATCAACTACACCATGCAGATGATAATAGTGGAAATTTTTCTATTTAGAAAATTGTTGTTCTTAAATATCACTACTATCACTCCCCAAGTTTATGTATGATGAGTCCTCTATCATAGGCTCATTTTAGGCCTCGATATCCTTACACTTTGTTTCTATGTGTTTTTAAGTGTTCTATTCTAATTTTATATTTTATTTTTGGAATTTAACATGTTGCAATTTTAGTGTGTTTTTTTTTCTTCATATTTTTAGTGTTGTTCATAAGTTTATTTTTAATAAGGTAATGAGGAGTTTTTTATAGCTACACGAGACAGAATTACGAGTGTAAAAGCATTTAAAAGTCAAGTTAAATTTATGCATGATATCAAAATTATATAAAGTTATTTAGGATTGGCTTAACTCAAAATATGCATATCAAATTTTACCTAAACAAGCACAATTTTATAAAAATCTAAAGCATAAACCCTTTTAGACTTTCAAAATTATTTTAAATTTTTATAAAATTTTTTGTTAAAAAAACATTTATAACTAATATTATAATATTTTACTTATTATATAGCATAAATTACATAATATATAAAAGAATTAGAAAAAACGAGCCAGATCATAATTGCAACATTAATATGTGAGCCAAGCACATTAATTTTTCATTCCAAATAATAGGCGGAACATTGGGCTTCAAAAGGCAACCCAACCCCGGAACATTGGGCTTCAAAAGGCAACCCAACCCTTAACACAATCTTCAAGTGACCTATTTGCACATAATCAAAGAGATGATCGGCCGCACAAACTACTTGGCTCATGAAATCAGAATTGCAACTTCACAATTTATCATAATATGACCTTGGAATTCCTGCTTCTTTCCATTTAATCGTACCTATGGCAAATATTAGACCAGACATGGCAGATACAAAATACTACAATGTCAATCCAATAGCTAAATTTTCTTTTAACATAATATTAACTTTTGTTTTTAATTTATATATATATTTTAAAGTTAAATTTAAAAATTTATAATATAATGAAATATGGTTGGAAAATATTTGATACACTACCAGTATAATGTTTAGACTCTACAAGTAAAGTTAGGGATTGACAAGTATCATATAGGGAAGGGACATAGTAATATAATAGAAAAATAAATAATTTTAAAAATGAGATCCATGACAAATTTTTAGGGTTACTTACCGAATAAAAAAAATACACCACCAATGTACCAAATTTTAACCCTAATATAATATAATATGATTTAATTATACCTTTATTATCATATTATAATTTCAAATGTGTCGTTGAAAGCAATACATTATATGTAGTATTACTTAATTGAAGAATAGCTTAGAATTTATATCTCATAACTCTTGAACACAAAATGTTGAACTCTAACCATTGAAAGGCTTTGTTATAAGTTACAATATGGTTACTAGTATATTTGGTTTAGTGGACTTTTTAAAAGGAAAAAATATTAGTATGTACAAAACATTAACTACTAAATTAGCTTTTTATTTCTAAAAAATTTCCCTAAAAATAAAAGTTAACTTAATTATTTTTTTCTTTTTTTTTGAGATTTTAAAGGTTTAATCCCGTCCACAAGAAAACCACTACAATCACTACCATATATATATATATTATTATATCTCAATATTTTAATAAAAAAGTTAATACATATATCATAAACTATCGAGAAGCAAAAGAGAAAGATGGCCCGCCAAGATATTGTTGCTGCACTTATTTTCATGGCTATTGTTGGGGCGTTTGTCGCCGATTCATCACCTTCGTTATCCCCTTCCAAGGCTTCTTCACCTGCAAAGTCACCATCTTCTTCTTTTTCTTCCTCAGCTTCCTCTCCTGCCAACTCACCGACATCATCCTCTAGGAGCCCCTCTTCATCACCATCTAAATCTAGTGGAGGAGCACCCAAGTCATCTCCTGTTAGAGCCCCAAAGAGTTCCTTAAGCTCCTCTTCTCCTAGCCCCAACTAAAACGAATACCCCAAGGCTAAGAAAGGATCCTCTTCTGATGCTGAGTCCCCAGAAGATGTGTTATCCCCTCCTTCACCGACTACCGATGGTGAAGTTTCTGACTCCCCTACTTCTAGCCCTAAAAGCAACGATGAGTTCGTTGATAATGAAAGCCCAAAATTTAGTAACGATAGTCCTGCACCAGAACCTTCTAATTCTATAAAAATCAAAGCCTTCACTGGCATCGCCGGTGTTGTAGTTGTTACCGAATTCTTCTTCTTCTAAGCATCACATGCATAAGTTCAACTTTCGATGAACTATTCGTGTATCGTTTATACAACGTATTTATGTTTGTTTATTAAGCTAAATAAACAAGTATAACTAAATTTTTTATGTTCATTTAATAAACAAACGAATATGAACATAGGTGTGTTATTGACTAGTTTATGACTCGTTTGTTTATTAATGATATTTTTTTATAAAAATTTCATTAGTATATATATTAAAAAATTATCTTAAAACTCATTTATTGTTCCATTAGTATACATTAATAAAATTATCTTGGTTTGTATTTTTTATTTATAATATAATTATTTATATTTATATTTGACTATTTTATATCTAAACAATATATGTGTATGTATTTATTATTTGTTTATTATTTATTAACATTGTTCGTGAACATGTTCGATTAAATTAGATGAATATATTCGTGAATATTAGACAAACAAACATGAACACATATAATTTTAAATAAACAAATATGAACAAAAATTTGAAATCCTTAACGAACACAAACTAAACATGAATAAGCTTAAAATTAAACAAATGAATATAAACAGAGCTTTTTTTATTCAAGATCAGTTCATTTACAACTTTATTTATAGGCTAATTGATTTATTATTACTCTTGAGCCCAAAATAAAAGATTTATTTACTCATAGTGAATGAAATCCCTCAAAATGTATATAAGTAATTAAAATTTTTGAATGTGAATAAAAATATTTATTAACAATTAGCATCGGAAAAGAGTATTAATGCATAAAATAAAAAACAAAATTAATATTAAGCTACTAAAATTTAGTTGCCTGGGTAAATTTGTTTTCAAGATTTAGTATTGCATCTTTGTTTCTTTCTTTTCATTGCGACCATGTTAGGTTAATTAGTTGTACGTTAGAATATTTTACTCTTTAGTTTTCTTTAGCTTCAATTTTATTTTCGGCTGTTGTTAATCACTTTGGAATCTCACTCTTGTGGATGCAAATCAACACTTTTGGAGTTCCAATAAAAGCAAAGATATTTTCGTTCTTCATATCTATAACCTTTTCTTATTTCTCACTTATCTTAATTCCGTTTCTATTGACATACATCAATACTTCGTCAAATAAAAGTTAAAACAGATATAAGAAACTATCAAGAAAAAAAGAGAGAAAGATGGCCCGCCAAGATCTTCCTGTTGTTGCACTTGTTTTCATAGATATTGTTGGCGCATTTGCTTCCCATTCCAAGGCTTCTTCCCCCACAAAGTCGCCATCTTCTTCCTCGGCTTCCTCCCCCAAGTCCTCTTCCAACAAGTTGTCGACACCATCTTCCAACAATCCCTCTCCATCACAATCGAAATCTGACGGAGGAGGACCCAAATCATCTTCTATTGGAGCCTCAAAGAGTTCTTCAAGATCTTCTTCTCCTAGACCTAGCAAATGAGAAAGCTTTGAGACTAAGAAAGAATCCCCTTTTGATGTTGAGTCACTTGAAGAGGTCTTATCCCATCCTTCACCAATAGTCGCTAACGAAGTTTTGACGTTATATTTTTAGCATTGTTCTTGAACTTTTTTGACGTTTCATAAATTTTTATAATTTGAACTTATAATTCCACATTCTTTCCATTTCATGGTACCTGTTGATCTGAAACAATTGCTACGTCTACAAGTTGCTAAATCTACAAGAAACAAAGTATGAGAAGAGCTTGCTGCAGAAGTGAACACTTCTAAAAAACTGCGATTGATACAATGTAAACAAGAGACAATTTTTTTTACATAGTTTGATTTTCCTACGTGTGCGGAGCATAGCTCAACCAGATGAATCCACTATCCTTGAAGAAAATACAAAAAACGGTTCTAATTCTAACACACCCCAATGAAGGATCATTACTTCTGCATCTCAAAGGCTATATTTATCCCAATTATATAAGGTTTTTGAAATTTTCTAACATAATCACAATCCCTTCTATTCAGTAGCTAAAATAGTTAAATATAATATAATATTAGCGACCAAGTAAAATGGACCTGTTACTGGTATGTATTCAATGCTTTGAGTCATTCCAACTTCCTTGATCCAATGTATTCAATACACATGATATGATCCAACTTGATCTTCTAAATATGTTCCTCTAAATGAATTGATCTCCATTTATGAACTTAAATCGTTCAACAATATCAATATGACCCAAATATTTGGTTCAATAAAATGTTAATCTTCTGAATATGACAAGTTGTTATTGTGTCGCAATGGTGAAGGAAGTATGCACTTCTTTTTGCACATTACAACTTCATATATTTCAATAGCACCATTGAAGCATATAATATATGGCACATATTAGAACAAATGTTGCAGATGCAAAATAATACAAAGTAAACCTAATAACTCAAATTTCTTTTAAAAATTTAAATTTAAATTTAGAATTTTATATTATAATAATTTAATATAATATATTTGTAACACCCTCTAACCCCACGCCGTCACCGGAATAGGGCTACGAGATATTACTGGACTTATACACTAACATTTATACAAAACCCAATCATACACTTTACATTCCAAATCAATATTCATCAAATTTCATCATAAAGTCCCTAATATGGGCCTACGGGGCCCAATATATGTTTTAGAAGTGATTCGGGACTAAACTGGCAACTTTAGAAATTTTTCCTTGGAAATAGGGGCATACGCCCGTGTGGCCTGAAACATGGCTGTGTGGCCAGGCCATGGGCAAATTCTGACTTTTTCACACGGCCTGGGCACACGCCCATGTGACTTGGCCGCGTGAAAACATGATTTTTTGACCATTTTTAAGCTATTTTCACATGCCAAACATATCTATTTCATGCCCAAACATTTACTAATAGTTCTTAAATCAAATATCATTCATTATGCCATTCAAACTTAGCAAATATTCATTCATTCATTCAATACCTCTTAAGAATTTTATACCACAATTCATATCAAAATTATACAACATTATCATACTAGTCAAACTCATGTAAATTTAACTTTCAAAATATGCATATTTTGTAATAGCCCAAATTTACCCGGGCCCGTAAAAATAAATAAATATAATAAAAATAAAAAAACAAAAATTTATTAAAATAAAGTCCATTTACAGTCCATTAACAAAACCCAAAACCCAATAGCCCAACTAATGACCCAAGACCCAATCAGCCTACATTACCCAGTACCCGGTTACGCTCAAGCCCAAGTACCCAAGTGCTGCCCAAAATACATAGGGCCCAAGTGGCCCAATTCGTTAATAGGAGACAGAAAGGCCTAGGGTTTCAGAAACCCTAGGCGCTGCAAGCACCCCAACAGACGCGCCCGTTCGTCTCGCAGTGACCCACCATAAGTGCCGTGATTCCAGGCTCCGTATCACTCCATGATCGACGCCTGAATCAACTCTGGTGTGCCGTCGTCAGTGCCCGTTTATTACTAGCTTCCTCGCTGGTACCTGCAAAAGGAGAAGAAACCACATAACCAAAGAAACAAACAAGGAAAGAAATCAAATGATTCTTTCCTAAAATGTAACAGAGGGTTATAAAAACCCCTTTTTTTGATCTTTTATAATACTACGGTTTTTTTTGAATATACACACAGATTCAATAAAAAGAACACAGATTTTATATATATAAACAGATATACACATATACACAAGGGAGACGAACAGTTTCATTGTGGAAAAGGTGATTCAATTACATTTTTTATTTACTTCCTGTTGTTCTACATGTATGAATTGTTTCTTTAAAAAAAAACATCAGTATTTAAAAGAGGGAAGAGGTTACCTGTGTTTCGCCTGGAAAGACGAAGGTTTTTAACCTTCTGACCACCGCATACGGTGGCGCGTGTGGCGCGTGGGTGTGCTGCCCAACAATTGGAGACCGGAGCCCGGACTGCCCTTTCCTCTCTCATTTCAGAGAGTTTCAAAGTTTTAAAAAAAAAACAGTTTCTAAAATGAATTTTAGCCCAAAAAACTGACTTAAATAGCATAATAGAAATGGTGTCGTTTTTGCTTAATCTGATAAGTACCAAAACGGCACCGTTTAAACCCAGGATCCGCGTGTTGACCTGAGAACCGGATGAGATTCGCGTGTTTTCGTTTAAATGGGCTAATTGCCCAATTAGTCCTTCCGTATTTTTAATCTTTACAATTTCATTTTGTTTTTATTTTAAATTGACCCCAGTCTTCTACGATTAATTCAATCTAGTCCTAATGGCTATTAAAGCCTATTCTGGGAAGGAAGTCGTTTTATGGGATTAGGGCAAATTGCCCAGTGAGTCCCTTGTAGTTTTGAATGCATTCCAATTAGGCCTAATTTTTTTTATTTTAAAATTAGCCCTAGAACCCTAGTTTTATTTAATTTTAATCCTTTTAAATATTTTTGCATAATTTATTTATTAAATACCTTATATATTATTTATTTTTATAAATATTAGTTATATAAAATAATATATATATATTACTTTTTATTTATATATTATTCATTATATTATTTTAATATATATATATTATTTATAAATTTTATTATACATTATATGTTTTACTATATATATTATTCCTTGCATTTTTATTTTTATTTTATTATAAATTATGTATTATTTTATTATTCATTAATTGTGTAAAATTTTAATTTTTTTAATTATTATTAAATAATAGTATATATATATTATCCTTATTTATATGACAGTTATCATATTATTATATTTCATTATATTTTATTTATATTTTTTATTACATATCATATATTATTATATATTATTACCTATATTATCTTCCTTTTATTATATATTATTTCATTATTTATTTTTTATTAGTATCAAAAATTTAAATTTGTAACTTATTATAAACTAATACATATATTGTTATTATATATATATTTAATGTCTATATTTAAAATTTACTACAAAATTTTGTTCTAATTTAACATCTTTTTTTTATAAATATATCAAGCTACTATTAAATAATATATATTTTTAAAATTTTTTATTACTTATATATTGCTTAATATTTTTTTATTGTTTTCATTTTGTTTTTTTTATCCTTCTTTTATTAGGTATTGTTTTAACACGCTAATTTCATCTTATAAATTATTTGTTATTTATCATGTTATTTATTTATTATTATGTATTCACGTACAAATTGATCATTTTATGTTATTATTTTAAGAATATATTCGCATGAAATATTATTATATATGTTTAATATTCATTATTCTTGCTGCTTTGTACTTTTGTATGAAATGATAATGTGTATTATTCATGTCATTTATGATTATGTATGCATGAAATGTTAAAGCATATTGTGATTTATGTCGTATTTACCATTTTCCACATTATATTTGTATGAAATGTTAAAGTATGTAGTTTAATTAATCCAATATTGATCTTTTGTAATAGGTTAAATGCATCAACATTTAAAAAAAAAATTCTATTTCATCTAATCCAAAGGAATCTTAAAAACAAGGCAATGTCTTTTGTATTTAGGAATTCGGGAAATAGTGCCCTAACATGCTGGGTTGCAATTTTCCGTTTGTCTAAATATCTAAAGTATCCTTTTTAATAGACTTTGCAAATTACGAGATGATTTTTAGTTACGAAAGTTTAAGAACATCGCGTCCAATCATGCTGGATGTGATGTTCGCATTCTTTTGGGACAAAAGAATTTCAATTTTCAACTCAAATTGTTACGATTTTAAAAGAGATCTTATTGCTAAATTCTTTCAAGCTTTTGACATTAAGACAAAACTATTCAATTTGGTACCAATTTTGGGCGTTACGAGGGTGCTAACCCTTCCTCGTACGTAACTGACTCCCGAGCTCGTTTTCTCATAATTTTGTAAACCAAAATGTTTTATAAGGTGATCCAATCACACTTTAAAAGGTTTGTGGCGACTCCCGTTTTCAAAATACCCATTTAAAAGGAGGTTTCAATAGCTTGGCGACTCCAATGGGGACCAATAAGAGAGTCAAGCCAAGAAATTGATTATTTTCTGTCTTAATGTCGGAAGTTTGGAAAATTTTACATATATTGATCTTTTTACATATGTTTGCTGCATATGTTTGTTATCTTGTTTCCACACATTGCATTTGCATGACCGCTGTGGTCGTACCCCCAAGTGGGAGTGAGAAGCTACGCTTTCGTGAGGTTTTCACCTCCATATGAGCTAGTGGATTGCTTCCAGGATACTGTACCTATGTCTTCGTGAGATTTTCATCTCCGCATGGCCATAGGGAAATGTGTTCCCCTAAATTGAACTTGGTCTATATGAGCCCATAACGGGTGAGGACCGAGGAATCTGCTGGTTCAAGTACCCTTGCTTTAGAACTAAAACGCATATAGTGAGCTTTAAGTGCTTACCCAAGGGAGTAGAGTGATAACCTTTAGTAAGCTATCCTTATAAGTGCTTGTGTGTTATACTTTCATATGATACTGACTTACTTTATTTTGCTATCATTGCATGTCACTTAACATTTAAAGGTGTCGATTCACGGTTCGATTTCTAGATTAGAAAGTTTTGTAATGAGGAACAAATATCTTGATAAAGTGAAGGATAATGCCTCTGTTTGTACCTGGTCAGAGAAAACCCAGTTAGAGAAAGGAGATATAATTACCGAGGGGTATACCTCAGAGTTATGGGACTTCACTCGTATTAATTTGACACAGAATGAGTTTCAGGAGTTGAGAGACATTTGGGCCCAATGGGATGACGAGGCTAAACAGCGTTTTTATCAGAATTATGGAGATCTTTCCTATTTGCTAGACATCAAGGTAGATAAACTTCCGAGCTATGGTACAGTTTTGGAACCCTGCCTATAGTTATTTCACATTTGGAGAGGTAGACTTAGTCCCTACTTTGGAGGAGTATATGACCTTGCTTCGCTGCCCAAAAATTCAAGGTAAGAAAGCTTATGTTAGGGTTGCTAATCCCCCGACTTTTGTGAAGAAATTAATGATGATTACAGGGGGTGAGTGAACAGTGGGCCGCAGCTCGAATCCAACAAAAGGGTGATAGCAAATGCATTCCGTGGGCAGGTTTGAGGGATTTGATATTGGCACACCCAGATGTGAAGAAGAGGGTTGATGTCTTGGCCTTAAGTATGTATGGATTGATGATTTTCCCAAAAGCTATGGGGCACATAGATGAGGCAGTTGCAGATTTATTCGATCGAACTAGTAAACAGAACACACCTGTGCCTGTAATCCTAGCCGAGACGTTTAGATCCTTGAGTGCATGTCGGAGAGCTGGGGAAGGTAGATTCATTAGATGTGCACAGTTGATGTTAGTTTGGTTCCATAGTCATTTTTGGAGGGTTGATAAGGTTTCTTGCCGAGTGTTCTTTAAGGATTATTCTACACTAAAGGAAGCAGCAGCTACACCGAGGAGGGATGACATTACAGAGGAAAGATGGATAGAAATGTTTCAGAACCTCTGAGAAGAAGATGTTATGTGGAAAGCCCCTTGGATGACTCCTAGCGAAATTCTTTATCGTTGTGGGAACTTTGACTGGGTATCTCTTCCTGGAATTTGGAGGGTTGTTGGTTATGCACCATTACTTGTCCTAAGGCAATATAAGACAGAGCAGTTTATACCAGCAACACAAGGGTTAGCTCAGAGTGACTTCTCATATAAAGGGGATCATTATAAGAAGAAGATGCGAGAAATCTCCGAGGCTTGGAAGAAGGTTTGCTGTGTGAAGATTCTGACTAAAGGACCGACGACAACTTTTGAATACAAAGGGTGGTTTAGTAAGAGAGTCAATGATAACATCCTTAGACCGAGTTTGGAGGCTGCTCGATCAATGGAGGAGAATTTACGAGTGATTCCATTAGAGTTAGAGGTCATAAAGTAAGAGTTCGAAAGGAAGAGTTTGGAGCTTGGAAGAAAGATAGAGAGGCTCGAGGAGGAGAAGATGTACCTAAGTTTAGACGTCGATGTTCAGAAAATCGAGGTCGAAAAAGTAAGGAAAGAAAAGAGGAAGATTGAGGAAGACTGAGATGATTTGAAGACACAATATAAGAAGACACAACAATCATTAAAGAGAGCTGGATTGGGGAAGTCTTCAGAGCAGTGGCAACAAGAGGTTCAAGAAGAAAGAGCCAAATTCGAGTATTAGGAGAAGAAGTTCCAAGAGATGCAGTCGCGTAATCAGGCCCTAGAAAAGGAGAATCAAGGATTAAAAACTAAGGTAACTGAGCTGGGACGATCCCTTCATCATCACCGAAGTCGTAACTCTGTGGTCGAGTTAAAGGCAAGCATGGATAAGATCGAGGAAATGAAACACAATATTAGAGGGTTGGAAGCAGCACTACAGGACTGTGAGCTACAGATTGAGCAGCTCGAGGCAAGAAAAGAACATTGGAAGGGAGAGCTTCACCATTTTCAAGATCAAGTCAGAGATAGGGACTACCTTATGGTAGAAGCTATAGCACAGATTTGAGAGGTTGCTGATCATTTGCAAGACCTGGCGGCGCAAGCTAATGTGTTAAGTACAAAGTATTAGTTAGTGTCAGATAGAGGTCTAGAGTTAGCTTTGTTATTGAATAGGGTTAAAACTTTGGGCCTGAGGGAAAATGTGTACTTGTAATCTGTTTTGTGTAAAGATTTTTGTTTCTTAAATAGCATTTTCTAAAAGAAATTGAATCAGAATTGACATCTTTTTACATTCATGCGTTTGCATCTCATCTCATCATATGCATCCAAATTTATAGAAAGACCCTAATTAGCTAAAATTAATAGAGAGAAAGAGAGTAAGAGAAAGAAAATCTAGAAGCAACACATCCTTACTGTACACGCGCTAAGTCAAAGAATATAGATCAAAGACTTGAGCAGATTCAGAAAGAAATGCAGGAGCAATTGCAGGAGCAATTAGCAAATATCCAACAGGAGATGAAGGATTAAATGTTGGAAGCTCAAAGGAATATGATGGCTGAGATAGCTCAGCTGTTGAGGGGGACAACGGATAAAGGAAAGGCCCCTATGATTACCCCTGAGGAGGATAACGAGGGTTATCCTCCTGGTTTTACTCCGCCTCATGTGCAGACTCAACTTGAGGCATATCCCCGAGGGCCGTCCGTCACAATAAGGCCTTAACAGAGACAAGTCGATGCTGGAATACCCATGAACTTTCAAACTGGTTCGAGATTCAACCTTGGAGACAACCCTGCCAATCCAGTTATACCTGATCTAGATGTAGTTGAGAGGGAAGAGATGAGACTCGAATCATCCAGGCAATTAGAGGAACGTTGCAGATGGTTAGAGAAGAAATTTAAGGTACTAGAAAACGCTGATAATCGTCAGGGAATTGATGCTAAAGACTTGAGTTTGGTCCCAGATTTGGTGTTTCCCCATAAGTTCAAAATGCCGGAATTCAAGAAATACAATGGTACTACTTACCCAGAAACCTATATCACCATGTTCTGCAGAGAGATGACTGGTTATGTAAACAATGATCAATTATTGATCCATTGTTTTCAGGATAGTTTGGTTGGGGCAGCGGCTAGGTGAATCAATTGAGTCGCGCAAGGATCGGTTCTTGGAGAGACTTAGCGCAAGCCTTTATGCGGCAATATAATCATGTGACTGACATGACTCCTGATAGAATCACTTTAGAAAATATGGAAAAGAAGCCTAATGAGAGCTTTAGGCAATATGCACAGAGGTGGAGGGAGGTTGCCATGCAAGTTCAACCACCGCTCTTGGAGAAAGAAACTACCATGCTGTTCATAAACACTTTAAAGGCCCCATTCATTACCCACATGATTGGAAGTACCACCAAGAGTTTTGCCGATATAGTTATAGCGGGAGAAATGATTGAGAACTCCATAAGAGGCAGCAAGATAGAGGGGGAAGCTACTAAAAGATCAGCCTCAAGAAGGAAGGATAATGAGGTGAATAATACGAGTAGCTATAATTCAAAAGTGGTTACGGTTAGTCAGCCCAGAGTAACTACAGTTGGGCAACAAGATTCTCAAAAGCAGGGATCTAGTTTGAGACAAAATTCTAAAAAGGTTTCATTTACGCCTATCCAGTGACGTATCGGGAGCTTTATCAAAGTTTATTCAATGCGCATGCAATAGCCCCTTTTCATTTAAAACCGTTACAATCCCCATATCCCAAATGGTATGATGCAAACGCCAAATGTGAGTACAATGTGGGGATATCGGGGCATTCAATTGAAAATTGCACTGGTTTTAAGAAGGCAGTGGAAAGACTAAAAAAGATGGGGGTCGTAAAATTTGACGACACCCCTAGTATAGAGAACCAGTTGCCAAATCATGGTGATCAAGGGGTAAATGTAGTTGGGGATACGAGTATGAGAAGGATTAAAGAGGGCGTTTCTGAGATGAGAACGCCGATGAAAATGATTTGGGAAGAAATGGTGAAAAGAGAGATGATAATCTCTAAAGAGAGGAATAAAAGAGCAAGAGACTACTGTGAGTTCCATGCTGAAGAGGGGCACGAGATCCAGGAATGCGACGAGTTTAAGGCCTTGGTACAAAGCCTTATGGACAACAAAGAGCTAGAATTTTATGAAGCTAGCTCAAATGAGGGACATATATACACATTAGAAGGTGCACCGAAGAATCAAAATCGGCCGAGGATTATTATTTCTTTACCAGGAAGTAATAAAGTTGAAACACCAACGGTACCGAAAGTCATCATTCATAAACCTATTTCCTTTCCTTATAAGGATAACAAGAGGGTACCTTTGAATTATAACTGCCATGTGTCAATGTCGGAGAAGGAGGATGTAGCTAGTGCTTCTAAGGAAGATCAATGTGAGGGTTCTTACACACGTAGTGGGAAGCGCTACGATGCAGAAGGCATCAAAGTTGAGCCTGCAAAAGTAAAAGCTTTAGACAAAGGAAAAGGGACCGAGACACTGGTTAATGAGCCAGTGAAGGAAGAAGAAGCCAGATAATTTTTAAAATTCTTAAAACACAGTGAGTACAGCGTGGTTGAACAATTGCGCAAACAACCAGCTCGTATATCAGTGTTGGCTTTGCTTCTAAGTTCAGAGGCACATCGAGAAGCATTAATGAAGGTGCTCAATGAGACTTATGTTACTAATGATATATCCGTCAACAAGTTGGATCAATTTGTTAGTAACATAAGTGCTGACAATTTCATCTATTTCAATGATGATGAAATCCCACCTGGTGGCATGGGATCAGCTAAAGCTTTACACATCACCACTCGTTGTAAGGGGTATACACTGCCAAGTGTGCTTATTGATAATGGATCAGCTTTATATGTCTTGCCATTATCGACATTGAACAGATTGCCCGTAGATAGTTCTCACATGAAAAACATGTCATAATGTAGTGAGAGCATTTGATGGCACGAAAAGGAAGGTTATGGGAAGAATCGACATTCCTTTGATGATTGGGCCAAACATGTATGAGGTGGACTTTTTAATGATGGACATCAAGCCCTCTTACAATTTCCTGTTGGGGAGGCCTTGGATACATTCAGCAGGAGCGGTGCCCTCATCTCTACACCAAAAATTGAAGTTAGTAGCTGATGGACAGTTGGTCACTATAAATGCGGAGGAGGACATTATAGCGACAGTTACCAGTAGTACACCCTATGCAGAAGCAAACGAGGAGGCAATTGAATACTCTTTCCATTCATTAGAATTCGTCAACGCAACATTCATTTCAGAGGGGAATGAGGTGCCGGTGCCCAAGATATCCAGAACTACAAGGATGGGTTTGCAAATGATAATGGGAAGAGGAGCCTTGCCAGGAAAAGGATTGGGAAGATATCTTCAAGGAGGGATTCAAATTCCAGAGTTAAAGGAGAAGAGAGACCATTTTGGTTTGGGTTTCAGGCCAGATCAAAAGCAAAGGAGGAGGGAAATGGAGAAGCGTCAAGAAAGGAGAAGGGCGCGTTTAAGTTAAAAAGAAGTAGAGTGGGAATTGATGACATTCCCCCATATAACCCAAACCTTTGTATTCGGAGGGATAATTCACCCTAAAGGAGGGTTGCTTGAAGAAGGAGGTTGTTACATCAATGCTGTGTATAATGAAGAGTTTGAACGAGGAAACCTTGAGGGCATTCGCCCTTACGAACTGGGAAGCTCTTTGAATAATTGGGTTTCAGAGGAACTTCCTATAGTTTTTAAAAATTCTTCAGAGTAATTTCCAGAACACTCTTATTGCTCTAAAGCCTAGGAGTAGTAAGATTTCATTTGTAAAATAGGGTCATGTTCAGATATTTACATTTTAATAAAATGTAACTTTTGTTATCAATTCAAATGAATATTCTATACCATTCAATATTCTTTTAACCTTTATATTCTTTCATTTCATTCATAACATAAAAAAAACGTTTCAAAAATTTATTTATTCTTTGTACATTCTTTCGTACCCCGTAGGTCCCTAGATATCAATGACATGAGCACTGATATTACAAATCCTAGATTCTCTTTTGAGTAAGACATGTGTTTAGAAGAACTTCAGGATTTTGAAGATGATAAGGATTGCGATATGTCTCCAAATCTATTGAAAATGGTGAAACAAGAGGAGAAACAAATCCTACCCCGTGAGAAAGAGGCAATAGAGAATGTAGCCTTGGGGGAAGGGAAAGAGGTGAAAATTGGTACAAATATTTCTAAGGAAACGAGACAAGGCCTTGTTGAGCTACTACGGGAATTCAAAGATATCTTTGCATGGTCATATGAGGATATGCCGGGTTTGAATACTGATATCGTAGTACATCGCCTCCCCATAAGACAAGATTGCAAGCCAGTCCAACAAAAATTGCGAAGGATGAGGCCTGATATTGTGCTGAAAATAAAAGATGAAGTCAAAAAGCAGTTTGATGCTGGATTCCTACAAGAGGTTAAGTATTCAAAATGGGTGGCCAACATTGTGCCTGTCCCTAAGAAGGATGGGAAGGTACGAATGTGTGTTGACTATAGAGATCTGAATAAAGCTAGCCTAAAAGACAACTTTCCCTTACTGCACATCGACACTTTGGTGGACAATACAGCGGGATATTCGTTGTTCTCCTTTATGGATGGCTTTTCAGGGTACAATTAGATAAAGATGCATCCTGGGGACATGGATAAAATCACCTTTATAACACTGTGGGGCACCTTTTGTTACAAGGTAATGCCCTTCGGACTAAAGAATGCAGGGGCAACATATCAAAGGGCTATGGTGACCTTATTTCATGATATGATGCATAAGGAGATTGAGGGGTATGTTGATGACATGATTGCTAAATCTCGAACAAAAATGGAGCATATTGAAGTCTTGAGGAAGTTGTTCCTGAGATTAAGGAAATTTCAGTTGAAGCTTAATCCGGCAAAATGCATCTTCGAAGCTAGGTCGGGGAAGTTATTGGGCTTTGTGGTCAGTAAAAAGGGAATAGAAGTTGACTCAGACAAGGTTAGAGCCATACGAGAATTGCCTCCACTACGTACTCAGAAGGAAGTTCGCGATTTTCTTGGAAGATTGAATTATATTGCTTGGTTTATTTCGCAATTAATCGAGAAATGTGATCCTATATTTCGCCTCCTTAGAAAACACAACAAAGGTACTTGGGATGAGGAATGCCAGAATGCTTTTGATAAGGTTAAGCAATACTTGTTAAATGCTCCAGTGTTATCTCCGCCTAGTCCAGATAGACCATTAATTCTGTACTTATCAGTGTTTAGTAATTCTATGGGATGTGTGCTTGGCCAACATGACGAGTCGGGAAGAAAAGAGAAGGCGATATACTACCTCAGCAAGAAATTCACAGAGTGTGAGATGAGATATTCGCCAATTGAGAAATTGTGTTGTGCTTTAATTTGGACGACTCAAAGGTTGAGGCAATATATGTTATATCATATGACTTGGCTAATTTCAAAACTTGATCCATTAAAGTACATGATAGAGTCAACAATACTAAATGGAAGAATGACAAGGTGGCAAATATTGCTTTCAGAATTTGACATAGTCTATGTAAGTCAAAAGGCTATAAAAGGAAGCGCGATAGCAGAATTTCTGACTAGCAGAGCTTTAGAAGATTATGAGCCATTAAGCTTTGATTTCCCTAATGAGGAGTTGATGTATGCGGTAGGAAATGGAATTGGGGCAGTCTTAGTATCCCTAAATGGTGATCATTATCCATTCACATGTAAATTGGATTTTGACTGTACGAACAATGTGGTTGAGTATGAAGCATGCATCATGGGGGTTCAAGAGGCTAGAGGGCATAAAATTAGAACTCTGGAAGTATATGGAGACTCTGCGTTGGTAATATACCAGCTTAGGGGTGAATGGGAGACAAGGGACGCCAAATTGATTAATTATCGAAAGGTAGTTTTGGAGTTACTTGAAGAGTTTGATAACGTCACTTTCAGTTATCTCCCACGGGACGAAAATCAGATGGCGGACGCTTTGGCGACATCGGCTTCCATGATTAAAGTAAATAAACAAGAGGATATGAAACCAATTCAGATGAGCATTTCGAAGGTTCCAGCTCATTGCTGTAACATTGAAGAAGAGGAAAAGGATGACCATCCGTGGTATCAAGATATATTACGGTATGTGAGAAATCGTGAATATTCTGAGAAGGCAACTGAAAACGACAAAAGGACTTTAAGGAGGTTAGCTTGTGAATATGTGCTAGATGGGGATATCCTTTATAAAAGAAGGGAAGATCAGGTACTTTTGAGATGCGTTGACGCTATAGAAGCTAAACAAATCCTGGAAGAAGTACATAAAGGAGTTTGTGGTATACATGCTAATGACTTTAAGATGGTAAGACAAATCATGAGGTTTAGATACTATTGGTCTACTATGGAAGGAGATTGTATCAGTTATGCTAAGAAATGTCATAAATGCCAGATATATGGAGACAAGATCCATGTACCACCTTCACCCTTACATGTTATAACTTCTCCATGACCCTTTTCCATGTGGGGCATGGATGTTATTGGGCTAATATCACCAAAAGCTTCAAATGGGCATCGTTTCATTTTTGTGGTCATCGACTACTTCACAAAATGGGTAGAGACAGCTTCTTATGCTAGCGTCACTAAGTCAGCAGTAGGGCGATTCTTGAAAAAGGAGATCGTTTATCGGTATGGAATGCCTGAGAGGATCATTTCAGATAATGCATTGAACTTAAATAACAGCATGATTGTGAAAGTCTGCAGCCAATTCAAGATTAAACATCATAATTCATCTCCATATCGCCCAAAGATGAATGGGGCAGTGGAAGCTGCTAACAAAAAATCAAGAAGATTGTGGGGAAAATGACTAAAACCTACAGAGATTGGCATGAGAAGTTACCATTTGCACTCTTAGCTTACCGAACGTCCATCAGAACCTTTACTGGGGCAACTCCTTTCTCGTTGGTTTATGGTATGGAGGCAGTGTTACCCATTGAAGTTGAAATACCTTCTCTTCGAATTTTGTCGGAAATAAAGCTAAATGAAGCAGAATGGATTCAATCGCGGTATGACCAATTGAACTTGATTGAAGAAAAGAGGCTAAGGGCTATTCGTCATGGTTAGATGTATCAGAAGTGAATGATGCGAGCTTATGATAAGAAGGTTCGTCCAAGAGAACTTCACGAAGGGGACCTGGTGCTGAAAAAGATCCTTCTCATACAGAAAGACTTTAGAGGAAAATGGATGCCGAATTGAGAAGGGCCGTATGTTGTAAAGAAGGCTTTCTCTGGAGGTGCTCTGATTTTAACAGAAATGGATGAGAAAAGTTTACCCAATCCAGTGAATTCAGACTCAGTCAAGAAGTACTTTGTCTAAAGAGAAGGGAAAACAAGGTGAAAACCCACAAAGGGCGCTTTGAGATTTCTAAAAAAAAATAAAAAAAATGGAGAGGCAAGGGTGAAAACCCGCAAAGGGCGCCTTGAGACTAAATGGATTTTGAGTTGAAAACCCGAAAGGACTGCTCAAATATTCGAGAAACAAGCGGTGACTTTGCTATACCGGATTTGACAAGAAATGGAGTGTGTTACATACCGGGGCATCAACAAAGTACTTTGGATCTTCTAAACACATGTTAAACTCAAAATAGTCTTTATGGAATTTGTGTACAGAAGCTCAAGCTGTGATATGTTGAACATCGAATTTTTGTTCTGATTACTATCTTTAGATTCTTTTTCTTCTCAAAGATATGTTTTCGGATTAATTTCTTATTGTACTCTGATGATTTATCTAATTATTCTCAAGATCAGATTATTTGTCTTCTAAAGTATGTTGTATTGAAATAATGATTGATGAATTAAATATTTTACAAATGAAGTTTTGCATATTACTCTGGGAATTGCTAGAAAATATGAGAAACTAAAATAGAACAATTGTTTGAAGAGTTCCCATGAGTAAAGGTCGGAGGTACTCAAGGAAATTTCTTTTTCAGTCCAAAGGATGATTGGACAATTCAAACAATTCAATCGTAGGAGAGGATCGCCTACAACGGGTCGTAATGTTCGGAGAATGGTATAATAGGACCAATATGATTCAAAACACATGAACGGAGTATGATTGACACTTGGAGTGGAACTTTGATAGATGAATGAGTAAAGACATCCGGAATAGGAATCATTTTCATAACATTTTACATAATTAGGAGCATTTGGTTCATTTCAAGCATGGAATTGTAATCATCAGGCATGAGTACATATGCATTCTATAGGTTATGTTCTTTAAAAGACAATGTAGATCGAAGATAGCAGATTTGGCGTCTCTGTATTGTCAGAGAGCAGATCGAAGATAGCAGATTTGGCATCTCTGTATTGTCAGAGAGCAGATCGAAGATAGCAGATTTGACATCTCTGTATTGTTAGGGAGCAAATCGAAGATAGCAGATTTGGCGTCTCTGTATTGTCAGAGAGCAGATCGAAGAGAACAGATTTTACGTCTCTGTATTGTCAGAGAGCATATCGAAGATAGCAGATTTGGCACCTCTGTATTGTTAGAGAGCAGATCGAAAATAACAGATTTGGTGTTTTTGTATTGTCAGAGTGCAGATCGAAGATAGTAGATTTGACGTCTCTGTATTGTCAGAGAGCAGATCGAAGATAGCAGATTTGGCGTCTCTATATTGTCAGAGAGCAGATCAAAGATAGCAGATTTGGCGTCTCTATATTGTCAGAGAGCAGATCGAAGATAACATATTTGGTATCTCTGTATTGTCAGAGAGCATATCAAAGATAACAGATTCCGCGTCTCTGTATTGTCAGAGAGCAGGTCGGAGATAACAGATTTGGCATTCTTGAGTTTGCAAGAAGCAGGTTGAAGATAGCCAATTTGAAATTCCTGAAGCTATCAAAATAACTTTGAGGAAGATGAAGATCAAGATTTCGAGATTTGGGCAGGTTAGGCAAATTTGGTCCTTTTGTAATCTTTGCTCTATTCCTGTTACATAGTAACAAGCAAAGAGGGGCAGCTGTAATAGCCCAAATTTACCCGGGCCCGTAAAAATAAATAAATATAATAAAAATAAAAAAAACAAAAAATTATTAAAATAAAGTTCATTTACAGTCCATTAACAAAACCCAAAACCCAATAGCCCAATTGATGACCCAAGACCCAATCAGCCTACACTACCTAGTACCTGGTTACACTCAAGCCCAAGTGCCCAAGTGCTGCCCAAAATACACAGGGCCCAAGTGGCCCAATTCGTTAACAGGAGATAGAAAGGCCTAGGGTTTCAGAAACCCTAGGTTCCGCAAGCACCCCAACAGACGCACCCGTTCGTCTCGCAGTGACCCACCATCAGTGCCGTGATTCCAAGCTCCGTATCATGCCATGATCGACGCCTGAATCAACGTCGGTGTGCCGTCGTCAGTGCCCGTTTATTACTAGCCTCCTTGCTGGTACCTGCAAAAGGAGAAGAAACCATAGCAACCAAAGAAACAAACAGGGAAAGAAATCAAAGGCTTCTTTCCTAAAATGTAACAAAGGGTTATAAAAACCCCTTTTTTTGATCTTTTGTAATACTACAGTTTTTTTTGAATATACACACAGATTCAATAAAAAGAACACAGATTTTATAGATATAAACAGATATACACATATACACAAGGGAGACGAACAGTTTCATTGTGGAAAAAGTGATTCAGTTACATTTTTGATTTACTTCCTGTTGTTCTACATGTGTGAATTGTTTCTTTTTAAAAAAAACATCAGTATTTAAAAGAGGGAAGAGGTTACCTGTGTTTCGCCTGGAAAGACGAAGGTTTTTAACCTTCTGACCACCGTATACGATGGCGCGTGTGGCGCGTGGGTGTGCTGCCCAGCAATTTGAGACCGGAGCCCGGACTGCCCTTTCCTCTCTCATTTCAGAGAGTTTCAAAGTTTTTTAAAAAAAAACAGTTTCTAAAATGAATTTTGGCCCAAAAAACTGACTTAAATAGCATAATAGAAACGGTGTCGTTTTTGCTTAATCTGATAAGTACCAAAACGGCACCGTTTAAACCCAGGATCCGCGTGTTGACCCAAGAACCGGATGAGATCTGCGTGTTTTCGTTTAAATGGGCTAATTGCCCAATTAGTCCTTCCGCATTTTTAATCTTTACAATTTCATTTTGTTTTTATTTTAAATTGACCCCAGTCTTCTATGATTAATTCAATCTAGTCCTAATGGCTATTAAAGCCTATTCTGGGAACGACGTCGTTTTATGGGATTAGGGCAAATTGCCCAGTGAGTCCCTTGTAGTTTTGAATGCGTTCCAATTAGGCCTAAATTTTTTTATTTTAAAATTAGCCCTAGAACCCTAGTTTTATTTAATTTTAATCCTTTTAAATATTTTTGCATAATTTATTTAATAAATACCTTATATATTATTTATTTTTATAAATATTAGTTATATAAAATAATATATATTATTTTTTATTTATATATTATTTATATATTATTTTTATTATTATACATTTTATTTATAAATTTTATTATACATTATATGTTTTACCATATATATTATTCCTTGCATTTTTTATTTTTATTTTATTATAAATTATGTATTATTTTATTATTCATTAATTGTGTAAAATTTTAATTTTTTTAATTATTATTAAATAATAGTATATATATATTATCCTTATTTATATGATAGTTATCATATTATTATATTTCATTATATTTTGTTTATATTTTTTATTACATATCTTATATTATTATATATTATTACCTATATTATCTTTCTTTTATTATATATTATATATTATTTAATTATTTATTATTTATTAGTATAAAAAATTTAAATTTGTAACTTACTATAAACTAATACATATATTGTTATTATATATATTTAATGTCTATATTTAAAATTTACTACAAAATTTTGTTCTAATTTAACATCCTTTTTTTATAAATATATCAAGCTACTATTAAATAATATATATTTTTAAAATTTTTTATTACTTATATATTGCTTAATATTTTGTTATTGTTTTCATTTTGTTTTTTTATCCTTCTTTTATTAGGTATTGTTTTAACACGCTAATTTCATCTTATAAATTATTTGTTATTTATCATGTTATTTATTTATTATTATGTATTCACGTGCAAATTGATCATTTTATGTTATTATTTTAAAAATATATTCGCATGAAATATTATTATATATGTTTAATATTCATTATTCTTGCTGCTTTGTACTTTTGTATGAAATGATAATGTGTATTATTCATGTCATTTATGATTATGTATGCATGAAATGTTAAAGCATATTGTGATTTATGTCGTATTTACCATTTTCCACATTATATTTGTATGAAATGTTAAAGTATGTAGTTTAATTAATCCAATATTGATATTTTGTAATAGGTTAAATGCATCAACATTTTTAAAATTTTTTTTTATATTTCATCTAATCCAAAGGAATCTTAAAAACAAGACAATGTCTTTTATATTTAGGAATTCGGGAAATAGTGCCCTAACATGCTGGGTTGCAATTTCCCATTTGTCTAAATATCTAAAGTATCCTTTTTAATAGACTTTGCAAATTACGAGATGATTTTTAGTTACGAAAGTTTAAGAACATCACGTCCAATCATGCTGGATGTGATGTTCGCATTCTTTTGGGACAAAAGAATTTCAATTTTCAACTCAAATTGTTACGATTTTAAAAGAGATCTTATTGCTAAATTCTTTCAAGCTTTTGACATTAAGACAAAACTATTCAATTTGGTACCAATTTTGGGCGTTACGAGGGTGCTAACCCTTCCTCGTACGTAACCGACTCCCGAGCCCATTTTCTCATAATTTCGTAAACCAAAATGTTTTATAAGGTGATCCAATCACACTTTAAAAGGTTGGTGGCGACTCCCATTTTCAAAATACCCATTTAAAAGGAGGTTTTGACATATTTCATACCATGCTTCAACAACTTTCATGTTTATACACTATCATATACAAAATAACATCTTAACAATCTAGGTACATGCCATTTCACCAAAAGAAAAGTATTCCTCACTTTGAGTCCGGGGTTGGCTTGGATGTTGAGTTCTTAACTTTCTTTTGTATTTAGACCTGCGCACGGAAACATACCGTACGCTGAGTATACACTCAGTGGTATTTTTATAAACTAATACTTAAAACAATAATAAGCTATGTATATTCATTGTAACATAACTTTTTATTTCATAATCTTATTAGCTTCATCACTTACCTTTAACTTATAGCTCTTAAATTTATTTAAACAATTCTTTTTATACTTTTCATATCATTCAATATATTTCAATACTTGTATAACAGTCACTGTCACGTAATCAATAGCAGTCAGTCTTTGTCTTTAGTACTTTAAATTACCCCTATTAACATAACTCAGACCTGGACGGATATACGGATCCAACCCACACACTGGGGATAATGTATAGTGTTTCATCGGCCGAAACCGGAATACAATATAGGGTAACAGTAACAGCAGCAGTAATAGTCATAGTCAGGTACAGAGTACCTCTTCGGAACGAATCCGAAACAGTCACAGTAATCGACACATATAGTGTCTCATCGACAACAGTCAGAATATCCCTTAATACTTCTAATCCTATGGCATGCCAATTATATCCGACTAGCCCGACACTATTAATAGGGTATTCACATCATATCATTATAATACAAAAACAGTAATATTTTCCATCATATCATTCATTATACATTCTAACTATTAAGAATAGCAATTACATTGTATTAAATCATTAAGCATAGTTTATAGAAATACAAACCAAATTTCTCGAGTTTACTCGATATCCTCGTTCACTTTCTCCTTTCCCTTTTTCGATGATGTTTCCTGTGCTACGTTGGCTACATAAAATTTAATATTTAAAATTATCAATATATATTATTTAATAACACACTCTTGTATTTCTATGTATCTTTTACTTAAATTCCAATTTAGTCCTTCCACTATAACCATTCTTTTTCTTCAAAATAAATCCTATATTTTCATTCAATTATCATTTTAAACTATTCCAATTCTTAAATTTTCAGCATAAAACACTAATTATAACATCTTCTCAATTAAATCCCTATTATTGCAAAACCTATATTTTCTTTCACAATTTAATCCTTCTCCCTATTATTATAATATACTTTAATCATTATTATTATTTCTTATTTAATAAGTAAATACTTATTTATACATACATTTGTACCAATTAAAATAATACAAATGTATTCATACATACCACACACTTGTCTCCTAAGGCTTATTTGCTAATTTAGTCCCTTGAATTTTTTATAGTTTATAATTAAACTTTTACACTATATTCAGTCTACTCCTTTCACTAAATTAGCCTTGATTAAGCTAAATTTACTTAATTAAAATCTAATTAACCTCTCACTTAACTTCGTAAATATTTCTAATAAATATTTATGAATCTAATTTTCAAAATCGAAGACCCAAAAAATCACTTTTCCGATGACCTAAAAATTTGGGTCATTACAATATTCAACATCATTTTAACTATATTATAATAATATCTAATGTGTCATTAAAACTAGTATATTAATATGTATTTTTATTCACTAAAAAAATCAAGATAAACCCTTCAAATTTCTGTCTAATAAATCTTATTTTTCACCTTACAAAATTCAAACTCAACAACTAAAAAAAATGAATCAAACAATTGAAAGGTTTTGTTATAAGGTAAAATATAGTTATCGCAATATTTGGTTTAGTGTACAATTTAAAAGGAAAAAATCTAATACCAAACATTAACTATTAAATTAGCATTTTATTTCTAAATAATTTTCCTAGTAAATAGAAGTTAAAAAACCCTAACAAAAATGCAACAAAACCTTAAAATATTTTTGTAAGATGTTAAAATGGTTTAGTATCATCCAAAAAAAAAAGTAATTCCGTTGCATATAGAAATATATATATACACATCAATACTTCATCAAAGAAAAGTTAATACATATATAAGAATCTATCGAGAAGCAAAAGAGAAAGATGGCCCGCCAAGATCTTATTGTTGTTGCACTTGTTTTCATTGCCATGGTTGGGGCATTTGCCACCGATAAATCACTTTCACCAACCCCTTCCAAGGCTTCTTCCCCTGCAAAGTTGCCATCTTCTTCTTTCTCGACTTCCTCTACCGAGTCGTCTTCCGACGGAAGAGCACCCAAATCATCTCCTATTGGAGCTCTAAAGAGTTTTTCAAGCTCTTCCTATTCTAGCCATAGTAAAAGCGATAGCCCCGAGGCCAAGGAAGGATCCTCTTTTGACACTGAGTTAGTTGAGGACGTCTCATCCCCTCCTTCCCCAAATGTCACTGACAAAGTTTTGTCTCTTCTCCATGCCCTAAAAAGCAAGGGCGATGCAGTTGATAGAGAAAGCCTGAATTACAATAATGATAGTCCTGCACCAGCACCATTTAATTCTGATGCAACTAAAGCCATCATTGGCATTGTCAATATTGTAGTTGTTACTGGATAATTCCTCTTTTAAGCATCACATGATATTGTGATTGGTCATTTTATTTTATTTATTTATTCAATATATTTTTAATCAAATCGTCTTCATCATTTGTGTTATTTACCTGGTTCTTGATTCAATTACTATAGTGTTTAGTTATTTTAATGAGTGAAATAAATAAGTTTTTGATAATGGTAGCAATTATTCCCCTTGGATTTGATCATAAGAATACTTCATCCAATGGATTTATTTCATTGTAAATATTATTTTTCAATGACACCATGGACTTGTAATTTTTGAAGCGACAATGGTGGAGAATTTTTATGTTGGGCAAAATAATTTTGTTGTTACTAAATATCATTATTATCACTCTTAAAGTTTACGAAGATGAGACCTTAGTAAAAGTTCATTTTAAGTCTTATTTATAATACATTTCCTTTGTTTCTAAGTTTTTAAAGTGTTTTATTAGTCCCCCCTAATTTTATATTTGCATTTGAATATAGTAAGAGTGTTTGATAAACAGAGTTTTGAGCCCTTTTTAGCTGATTTGGGCACAAATAGAGGATTAAGTAGTCAAACCCTCTAATTGTAGCGTTTGGTGAATTGAGGTTTGGAAGAGCTTATTGTTAAACTAAGCCTTATTGGATAATATGTTTTGATACAACAAATCAAAGTATTTTTGAATAAAAGTAAAGTTGAACATTTCATCAAATCAAGTTGAAAAGGTTTCAATTGAGTCAAACATTTTCAAATATGTTTTAACTATTTTCAAACTAGTTAAAATTGCTCCAGGAAAAAAAGTATCGATACTTTTTGTATAAGTATCGATATTTTACAAGATATCGATATCCCTTTGATAATCAATACCAAATTAATATTCAACCATTTTCAAACCCTAGTAGGTTTCAATCCAACATCGATACTTTTCTTAAGGTATCTATATATTTTCTAAGGTATCGATATTCCTGCTCCAACGGCCACTGAAATCAATATTAATTGCAAAAAATATCAATACCCTTTTAGTTGGTATCGATACTCGTTGCTACAGGTGAAGTTAATGATCTGATATTTTATCTCCAATAGCTACATTCACTTCTACAACAACCACAACAATTGGAAATCAATTAGAGGGTATAAATACTATCTTCCAAAGATTTAGCAAGAATAAGAGCAATGTGAAATGCTTAAAGATCAATCAAAACAACCTAGAGCTTAATTCTTTCATACATTTTCTAGTAAACACTTGTGAGCTTTCATTGTACCCATTTAGCTCAAGTGTTCTTTTTTGTATTTGAACTTAATTGACAAACATCCTGATCTTGTTAGGATTATTTCTTTGCTTGCTTATTTGTTTCTATTTGAGAGAGGGTTAATCCTTAAGATTTAGGTAGAAACCTTAAGGGAGTTGTATATTAAGATTTTGGGGCATAAATCTTAAGAGAGATTGTAAGATTAAACCTTATCCTCAAAGGTTGTAAAATTCGTAAATTTGGGGGAATCCTTAGCTGTGGTAAGCTAAGGTAGTAGAGTAGGCAATTGGGGTCGAATCACTATAGATCATTGTGTTCTTTGTTGTATATTTTTCATTACTTCCACCATAATTTCTCAAAGGCCAATTCAACCTCTCTATCGATGATCTCGAGTTGATCATTCCAATCTAACAATTGGTATCAGAGCTAGAACTTTAAAGACAGTTTTACAACCAAAAGAGAAGATCCTCAAGATATCTAAGATGAAAGCCATAAGTCAAGAAATTTGCTTCATGGCATTGGAACAAATTTCCACCATATTAGGCGAAGGGCATTCCACCATGAGGCCTCATTTATTCAATGACACCAGCTACTCATATTGGAAAGCAACAATGAAACTATTCATCCAAGCTAACGATTATGAAGTTTGGAGGATAATTACTACTGGACTATACATTCCAATAAAGAGGGTCGAAGGTGTTTTTGTCCCAAAAGAAGAGAGTGAATGGAATGATAATGATGTCAAGAAGGTGCAATTAAATGCAAAAGCTATGCACACTCTATTTTGTGCTCTTGGTCCAAATGAGTACAATAGAGTCTCCTTGTGTGACAATGGAAGAGAAATATGAGACAAGCTTGAAGTCACCTATGAAGCGACAGTAGAGTTAATAAGTCCAAGACAAGTCTTCTCAGCCTTGATTATGAGTTGTTAAGGCAAAATCGGAAGAATGAATCAAGGAGATGGCCGATCCCTTTACCCACATCATTAATGGTCTCAAAGCCCTTAAGAAGACCTATCCCAATAATGAGATGGTGAAGAAGATGTTGAATAGTTTTCGAATGCATTAAGAAGCTAAAGTGACGAAAATAGAAGAATCAAAGGATCTCAACTCACTCTCTCTTGATAAGCTCATCGGTCATTTGCTTACACATGAGATGAGGCTTAACAAAGAGAGTGAAAAAAAAAGTTATAAAGAAGAATGTTGGTAAAGCTTTAAAATCCACCACTAATAACGATAGTGAATCAAGTGAAGAGGTGGATTAAGACAAAGAGATGGAGATGTTTCTAGAAGATTCAAGAGATTCATGAGGTCCAACAAAGAGAATTTTGAATGAAAGAAGGACTCAAGCTTGAATCTACCAAGGAGGAATACCTCATTATTTGCTATAAGTGTAAGAAACCATTTTTTTTAAAAGAAAAAAAAACCAGTTAGGTAAGGAAGAGACAAATCTTTTCAATTAAAATTGGCCCAATTTGAACAACCCAATAAAGTGGAGGTTTCACTTAAAACAGCTATTTTTTCGTCAATTTGTTTGAAAAACATAAACTTTCCTTCTTCTCAGGATTTGTTTTTGCTTTTTTCTCTAACTATATACCAACACACACAAAAAAGGTTCATTCTTTCGAGTTTCTTGAGATTTGGGCATTACAATTTCAGGTACTCTTTTTCGAAATCTGGGTACATTCCCAATTTTGTTAAAACTTCAAATAGCAGTTTTTTTTTTGTTCTGTTTGGTTGGTGAGAAAATTTGGGAAAATAAGAGAGACAATTTTTAGCTAAAGTAGGGAAAAAATAAAACTTTTTTAGCTTGGTTTTTAATCATGTTTTGGATTGTGTTAATAAATATACATTAACATGATAGATCATGGATTTTTTGTTTGAAGGATCATTTCGAGGAAAGAAAATGTTGGAAAGAAAGTAAAATGGCTATCTTCTTTAATGAAATCCTTCAATCCAAAGTCAAAGGAAAAGAAAAACAAGGTTTGAAAATTTTCAATTCAGTCCATAATTCATGTTAAATTTTTGGTTAACCTACATGTACTTAAATTTTTATATTTTTTTAGGGGGGGGAGAAGAAAAAAAAGATAAAAACAAAATGAAAAAGAATAGATGACATCATTTATGATGTCATATAGGCTTACTTTGTTGACCGGTACTTGACTGAAGGTCAACTCACGTTTACCGTTAAAATTGGACTGATTTCTAAAAAAATCATAATGCTAAGGGTGTCAATATATATAAAAAAGGTTGAGGACACAAAACCTAAAATCCCTAAACAAAAATCCCTAAATGTTGAAGGTATTTTATATAATTATTCCTTTAAACATCTATATTTAAATTTAAAATTCTATATTATAATAATTTAATATAACATATTCAAGATTATTTTAACTATATTAGTATTTATTTTTATTCACTAAAGAAATCAAGATAAAACCTTAGACTTTCTATCTAATAAATATTATTTTTCACCTTACAAAATTCAAACTGAACAACTAAAAAACATGAATCAAACAATTGAAAGGTTTTGTTATAAGCTAAAATATGGTTATCTCTATATTTGGTTTAGTGTACAATTTAAAAGGAAAAATATTAGTATATACCAAATATTAAATACTAAATTAGCATTTTATTTCTAAATTAATTTCCTAGCAAATAAAAGTTAAAAAGCCCTCACAAAAATGCAACAAAACCTTAAAATATTTTTGTAAGGTGTTAAAATGGTTTAGTATCGTCCAAAAAAAAAGAGCAATTCTGTTACATAAAGAAATATATATAAACGCACATCAATACTTCATCAAAGAAAAGTTAATACATATATAAGAATCTATCGAGAAACAAAAGAGAAAGATGGCCCGCCAAGATCTTATTGTTGTTGCACTTATTTTCATAGCCGTGGTTAGGGCATTTGGCACTGATAAATCACCTTCACCAACCCCTTCCAAGGCTTCTTCCCCTATAAAGTCGCCATCTTCTTCTTCCTCGGCTTCCTCTACCAAGTCCTCTTCCGACGGAAGAGCACCCAAATCATCTCCTGTTGGAGCCCCAAAGAGTTTCTCAAGCTCTTCCTCTCCTAGCCATAGCAAAAGTGATAGCCCCGATACCAAGGAAGGATCCTCTTTTGGCACTGAGTCAATTGAGGACGTCTCATCCCCTCATTCACCAAATGTCACTGACAAAGTTTTGTCTCTTCTCCACGCTTAAAGAGCAAGGGCGATGCAATTGATAGAGAAAGCCCGAATTTCAATAATGACAGTCCTACACCAGCGCCATTTAATTCTGATGCAACTAAAGCCATCATTGGCATTGTCAATGTTGTAGTTGTTACCGGATTCTTCCTCTTTTAAGCATCACGTGATATTGTGATTGGTTATTTTATTTTATTTTATTTTATTTAATATATTTTTTAATCAAATCGTTTTCATCATTTGTGCTATTTACCTGGTTTCTCAATTCAATTACTATAGTGTTTAGTTATTTTAATGAGTGAAATAAATAAGTTTTTGATAATGGTAGCAATTCTTCCCCTTGGATTTGATCATAAGAATACTTCCTTCAATGGATTTATTTCATTGTAAATATTATCTTTCAATGACACCATGTACTTGTAATTTTTGAAGCGATAATGGTGGAGAATTTTTATGTTGGGCAAAATAATTTTGTTGTTACTAAGTATCAGTATTATCACTCTTAAAGTTTATGAAGATGATACCTTAGTAAAGGTTCATTTTAGGTCTTATTTATCATACATTTCCTTTGTTTCTAAGTTTTTAAAGTGTTTTATTAGTCCCCCCTAATTTTATATTTGCATTTGAATATAGTAAGAGTGTTTGATAAATAGAGTTTTGAGATTTTTTAGCTGATATGGGCACAAATGGAGGATTGAGCAGTCAAACCCTCTAATTGTAGCGTTTGGTGAATTGAGGTTTGGAAGAGCTTATTGTTAAACTAAGCCTTATTGAATAATATGTTTTGATATAACAAATCAAAGTATTTTTGAATAAAAGTAAAGCTGAACATTTCATCAAATCAAGTTGAAATGGTTTCAGTTGAGTCAAACATTTTCAAATATGTTTTAACTATTTTCAAACTAGTTAGAATTGCTCCAGGAAAAAAAGTATCGATACTTTTTGTATAAGTATCGATATTTTACAAGATATCAACACCCCTTTGATAATTGATACCAAATTAATATTCAACCATTTTCAAACCCTGGTAGGTTTCGATCCAACATCGATACTTTTTTTAAGGTATCCATATATTTTCTAAGGTATCGATATTCCTGCTTCAACGGCCACTGAAATCAATATTAATTACAAAAAAAATATCGATACCCTTTTAGTTGGTATCGATACTCGTTGCTACAGGTGAAGTTAATGATCTGATATTTTATCTCCAATAGCTACATTCACTTCTATAACAACCATAACGGTTGGAAATCAATTAGAGGGTACAAATACCATCTTCCAAAAGTTTAGCAAGAATAAGAGCAATGTGAAATGCTTAAAGATCAATCAAAACAACCTAGAGCTTAATTCTTTCATATATTTTCTAGTAAACACTCGTGAGCTTTCATTGTATCCATTTAGCTCAAGTGTTCTTCTTTGTATTTGAACTTAATTTACAAACATCTTGATCTTGTAAGGATTATTTCTTTGCTTGCTTACTTGTTTCTATTTGAGAGAGGGTTAATCCTTAAGATTTAGGCAGAAACCTTAAGAGAGTTGTATATTAAGATTTTGGGGCATAAATCTTAAGAGAGATTGTAAGTTTAAACCTTATCCTCCAAGGTTGCAAAATTCGTAAATTTGGGAGAATCCTTAGTTGTGGTAAGCTAAGGTAGTAGAGTAGGCAATTGGGGTCGAACCACTATAAATCATTGTGTTCTTTGTTGTATATTTTTCATTACTTCCACCATAATTTCTCAAAGGCCAATTCAACCTCTCTATCGATGATCTCGAGTTGATCATTCTGATCTAACAATTGGTATCAGAGCTAGAACTTTAGAGACAGTTTTACAACCAAAAGAGAAGATCCTCAAGATATCTAAGATGGAAGCCATAAGTCAAGAAATTTGCTTTATGGCATTGGAAAAAATTTCCACCATATTGGGCGAAGGGCATTCCACCATGAGGCCTCATTTATTCAATGACACCAGCTACTCATATTGAGAACAATAATGAAACTATTCATCCAAGCTAACGATTATGAAGTTTGGAGGATAATTACTACTGGACCATCCATTCCAATAAAGAGGGTCGAAGGTGTTTTTATCCCAAAAGAAGAGAGTGAATGGAATGATAATGATGTCAAGAAGGTGCAATTAAATGCAAAAGCTATGCACACTCTATTTTGTGCTCTTGGTCCAAATGTGTACAATAGAGTCTCCTTGTGTGACAATGGAAGAGAAATATGATACAAGCTTGAAGTCACCCATGAAGTGACAGTAGAGTTAATAAGTCCAAGATAAGTCTTCTCACCCTTGATTATGAGTTGTTTAAGGTAAAATCAGAAGAATGAATCAAGGAGATGACCAATCGCTTCACCCACATCATTAATAGTCTCAAGGCCCTTGGGAAGACCTATCCCAATAATGAGATGGTGAAGAAGATGTCTCCCAACACCTTGAGAAGCTAAAGTGATGGAAATAGAAGAATCAAGGGATCTCAGCTCACTCTCCCTTGATAAGTTCATCGGTCCTTTGCTTACACATGAGATGAGGCTTAACAAAGAGAGTGAAGAAGAAAGAGTTATAAAGAAGAATGTTGGTAAAGCTTTAAAATCCACCACTAATGACGATAGTGAATCAAGTGAAAAGGTGAATTAAGACAAAGAGATGGATATGTTGCTAAAAGATTCAAGAGATTTATAAGGTCCAACAAAGTAAGAGAATTTCGAATGAAAGAAGGACTCAAACTTGAGTCTACCAAGGAGAAAGTCCTCATTATTTGCTATGAGTGCAAGAAACCATTTTTTAAAAGAAAAAAACTGGTTAGATAAGGAAGAGACAAATCTTTTCAATTAAAAATGGCCCAATTTAACCAACCCAATGAAGTGAGGGGTTTCACTTAAAACATCTGTTTTTTCTTCAATTTGTTTGAAAAACATAAACTTTCTTTCTTCTCAAGATTTTTTTTTGCTTTTTTTTTTCTGTAACTATTTATTGACACACACAAAAAAGGTTCATTCTTTCACTATAGGAAAATAGACTTTTAACGGCATTTTTTTTTTGCTAAGCGCCGCAAAAAACGTCGCTATATGCAACGCCGCTAAAGACCAGGACTTTTAGCGGCGCTTTTCCCGCAAACGCCGCTAAAGGTCATAAAATTTTAAAAAATAAAATATTATAAAAGTCATGAAAAATATAAAAAGTTTAAAATTCATTATCAAAATATTGAGAAGAATAATATCCATGATATAAATATAAAAATTTCCTATTAAAATTCTATTAAAATTCATTATCAAATTAAATTTTCTATTAAAATTTTAACTTTAAAACTAAATACAAAAATTAATGAATTTAAATTTAAAATTTAAAATAATATATTAATAACACAATTAAAATTCAAAAGTTAAAACTCAAGTTATCTTAAATATTAAAATAAAAATAAAAATTTAGAATCAAAACTAAAATAAATAATAAAAATTAGATTAAATATAAAGATATCGATAAAATAAGATATTATAATGAAGTTACTTAAATGAAATAAGGACTTAAATCATAACCATGTAAAATATAAGATTTGAATATCCATTCCCATGTGAAATATCAACATTGATTATTTAAATTGATTAAGCTGCTAATGAATATTCTATTTTCTAAGTCAAAATTACAATTCATTTTTTTCTTCTTTCAACTAAATAAAAATATAAGGTTGAAAACAAAACAATTAAATAAAAAATAGAATAATTAGTTGACACAAGATTGTTATTAAATATATGCAAATATGCAAGTAGACTATTACAAAACTAGGTGTAGTTTTTGATCAACTAATTAGTTGATCCTACTGCAGGTTCTATCTATAATCTGCTTAACTAACATACAAACATAAGGCACTCTAATACTTTTTTGCACATAAAATATCTGAAACTCACACCTGAATTTGCATTCAAGACCATCTGCAGCAGCAAGCTGAGTCCCCTGACCACTGACCATAAACTAGTGGAACAAGAGTTTTTAGTAGTCCGAAAACTTAATAAACTAGTGGACAAAAATCTTTAAGGTATAATACAAATTTCAAAGACATCACCACAATACTTAATAGGTACATATAAAAGTACATATCAAGCAATACAATGAACAAGAAAATGAATTGAAACAGAACAAATAGAAAGAGTTCTAGGCTTAGTACTTGCTAGATTCACCTAAAGTTTGCACACAGTCCCAATCACCATCAGCATCCTCTGACCATCAAACCTACAAGGAAAAGTGAATGTATCACAATTTGATCACATTTCTCAATCTTGTTGGCATATAATGAAATTTGCAAAAACAACCAAGATTTCTATGGTCTTTTTAAAGAGGGAGATCCATCTAGCTTATACTGCAGTGTTATATGCATATAGTAAAATATTAAAAGTACCCTCAAATAATATAATTTATTAACAATGCAATTACTTGTATATATAAAATATAATACAGAAAATCAACTAAAAATGATGAATATATAAATTTCGTTTGACGTTACACGGTTTTCCATCGATAAAGGTTTACTTTCTCAGAATCCTAACGACAACACAGTGCTCCAGCACATCCCTGTATCAACGAATGGAAACAACGGAAAAGGATTTGGGAAAGACAAGCTAGGTTTCAGAAGGCTAACTGCCAGGCTCTTATTTCTCCCTAAAATAGATGGCAAAACTGTGAAGTATAAACAGCTTTCTTTTTCCTGATTAATTTTATGAGATGACATCAACATGGAAATGGAAATGGGAAAGGATGAGAAGAGGCCCAGGATAAATGAATATATAATTGCAATGTTAGAAAGACCACACAGTATAAAGTGAACAAGAAAGACGATTAGTCAGTGTCACATTTAGTCCATGCAACCAGTTGAGAATCTAACTAATGCAGCCAGTACAAGAAAGACGAGCAGCTAAGCTTTTGGACTGATGAAGTGAAACTCTTAGTAAGTTGCAGAATTTTGGAGGATCTAACTAATGCAGGAGACTGGTCTACTCAATTTTCTTGCAAATTTTGACCACCATATTTGCTAGTCTCAAATAACATGAAGAAATTCGATATCAATGTAGAATGAACTGAAAGGTCCCAACAAAAATCCATGAACAAATTGCAGAGAAGAATGCAAAGATATTATCTCTCCTGTTAACCTCTTTAATTGCTAATATAAAGTACATATCGAAAATTTCCCTGAAATCACTGGCCGTCAAACGTACATGCTGATGAATTATAACTAATTTGACCAGAGAAAAATACAAAAACCCCCAAAAAATGAATGCAAAAAGAAGGGAAACCTAAGCTTGTAATGGAACAATGATGGCTGAGATTCTTTGTTTGAACTGTCCCTTCATAGCATTTATATCATTGATTTTATATTTTTAACCATTCATTGCAAATGAAAGTTAAGAAACAAGACATAAACTAGTTAACAAAACAGGAACAAGTGAACCAAATGACTCCTTGGTTTTGAACTTAACCATCTAATTAAATCCCCAAGCACTCAAGGAGTCATTCCTTTGAAAAGAAATCTTGCTACAATCTTCTCTATTCCTATCTCCACTCTCCTATTTGATACCCTTACAATTGGATCTTTCTCTAAAACTCACTTGGAAGAAAAAATTGGACAAAGGAAAAGGGGAAAGAAAAAGGAGGAATCGAAATAAAACAGGGACTGATTACATAAGCCTCTATTCTATGCTTCACTTCACTAGTTCATGCATGGGTGATTGGGTATGTCAGTACCTTCATTTATGGCATAACAAATAACATCCATGAAATTTAACCATTTTGATCGGCAAAATACTAGAGACTGAAAAATCCTTGTCAGGCTAACCTTGTAAAGCATCCATTGAAGTAGCAGCATGAGATGGGCTTAAAAAATCAACAAAACAAAGTTTTATTAGACGGTCTTTAAAGCATTTTTGCTGTTCTTGATGAAAATTCTTTCAGTTGATAAAGGTCATAATAATACATAGAAATGCTTAGTCATTCAACATTCACTAGCAGAGTCTCTACACAGAAATAAAATTAATGCATGCACAATGCTGACCTTTTCAACTTTTAAATTAACAGCTTCCATCCTATCTTCAGTGTCCTGTGCTTCCGATTCCAAAACATGAAGTTCAAAGTTGTTTTTTCTCGAAACATCCCAAAGCAAACGTACCTAGGAGAACGAGGCCTACTACTCAAGTCAGATGAATATTGCAAATAAAGCAAGCATTACAGGCAAGGAATCCAATAGTAGAAAAAAATGGAATTAGGGATTATATTTATATTAAACCATTTAAAACGAACCTCCTCTTGTAGAGCCTTAAGCTTTTCATCAGCAAGTAATGAATCATCCTGCAATTAACATAATATAGAAATTAAAATTCATAGCCGAATAAACCCTAATTTAGTACACTGTACTCTTCAATCTACGCTTCTTTAGGGAAAGACATTCAATAACTGAAAATAATTGAAAACACAATAATAAAAAAGCAAAGCTTCTTGGCTAAGAATTGAACCTTAAGAGTGGATATAACAGACTGCAGATAAGTGATCTTGTTTTCCATGTCTTCGAGAATCTTCTCGCGTTCCTTGAGAGTAAAAAGAAATTTGTTTCTAATGAAGCGTTTATCGTTAAAAAGAAATTGAGAGTAAAAGGAGATGAGACAGAAGATGAGAAGCGGGTAACCAAAATTTATTTTTTGGTTAGTGAGCGGGATTTTGAAAACGGGATAAAAAATAATAGTTTTTTGTGGCGTTTTAAATAAAAAACGCCACTATAGTTATTTTTTTTGGCGTTTTGCTCAAAAACACTATTATTGCTCAATTTTGATTTTTTTTTTCATTTTTAACATATTTTTTTCTATTTTTTCTTATAAATTTTTTGTGTTGACATTATCATTTTTTAGAATTTTTTTTTAAAATTTTGAATATTGAACATTTTAACTGAAATATGAACTAAAATATTAAATTTTTAAGTTTTTTATTTTTTAAATTTTTTATGAAGATTTTTATAATTTTTAAATTATCATATAAAATACAAAAGGAAATTTTAACAGAAATAAAATGAAATCGATGAATTAAAAAAATACAAAATGACATAGTAATACAAGTATTATTCTTTTAAGTATGGTCCGCATTAGTTGTTTAGATTTTTATATAAATGGCATTTAATTATATGTATACACCTAAATTTTAATAGAGATACGTCTTAGAATTATATATGAATTTCGGTTTAATGTGTAATTGTAGACGTGAAATTCTAATTGTGGTTTAAATGTATAGTTAAAACTTTAATTTTGATTTAATCATACAAATTTAAAAAAATAAATACATCAATATATTTTTCTATTGGATAAATATAAATATTTATGTATGCAATATATAAATATAAAATGATGTTATATCAATAATTGTGTTAATAATTTACAAGAACTGGATCAAATTAAAGTTCATGTATACAATTGCACACTAAACCATTGTTAGAAAAAGAAACATTTATCATATAAGAAAATATTTATATAATGATAATTAATTCAATATTTTAAAATTAATACTATCTCTTTTATAATTATATAAGAAAATATTTATCATATAATTAAAAAACACTAACTAATCTAAACCCTAAACTCCTAATCCCTAAACATTAAACCCTAAAACATAAACCCTGAACCTTGAACCTTGAACCCTGAACCATGAACCCCTAACCCCTAACACCTAAACCTTAAACCCCAACCCTTAAACTACCTTTAAACCATAATCCCTAAACCCATAATCCATAAACCTTAAAATAGTGAGACTAAGATGAGAACCTAGTTGGTATCTTTAGCGGCGTTTCACCAAAAGCGCCGCTAATGCTCTGGTCTTTAGCGGCGTTTTAACAAAAAACGCCGCTATTGCTCAGTTTTTAGCGGCGTTTTTATCAAAACGCCGCTAAAGCCCTATTTTCCTGTAGTGTTTCGAGTTTCTTAAGATTTGGGCATTACAATTTCAGGTACTCTCTTTCGAAACCTGGGTACATTCCTAATTTTGTTAAAACTTCAAATAGCAGTTTTGTTTTTTTGTTCTGTTTCGTTGGTGAGAAAATTTGGGAAAATAAGAGAGAAAATTTTTAGCTAAAGTAGGGAAAAAATATAACTTTTTTAGCATGGTTTTTAATCATGTTTTGGATTGTGTTAATAAATATACATTAACATGATAGATCATGGATTTTTTGTTTGAAGGATCATATCCAGGAAAGAAAAGGTGGGAAAGAAAGTAAAATGGTTATTTTCTTTAAAGAAAGCCTTCAATCCAGTGTCAAAGGAAAAGAAAAACCAGGTTTGAAAATTTTCAATTCAGTCCATAATTCATGTTAAATTTCTTGTTAATCCACGTGTACTTAAATTTTTATATTTTTTTAGGGAGGGAGAAGCAAAAAGAAGATGAAAACAATGTCGAGACCATTTTTAAATCGAGTTTTGGAAAATGGGAGTCGACTTTAAGAAAAAATGAAAATGGGAGTCACCACCAATCTTTTTAGGTGTGATTGGATCACCAATAAATCGTTTTTGTTTCAAAACATTAATTTTGGTCTACGAAAGTCGAGAAAAAGGATTCGGGAGTCGGTTAAGTATGAGGAAGGGTTAGCACCCTCGTAACGCCCAAAAATTGGTACCTAATTGATTATCAAGTGTCTTTAATGTCGGAAATTTTAAAAATTTTAAGGTGCAATCCCCTTTAGAATATTTTGATTAGGGTTCACTTGTATCAAATGAATCAAAATATCACATCCAGTAAGTTAGGACGCAATATTTTTAAGACATTCGAAGCTAAGCTAACCTTTTTGAAAATCTCTATCTCGAAACAACAAAACGCCATATCCAGTAAGTTAGGACACAACGCTTTGAAATTCCAAGACAGTTGCTCGTATTTTGAAAACCTTAAAAAAACTTAGAAGAGTGCTTCACTATTTGAACTCAACGAGAAAAGTTGCAACCCAGTAAGTTAGGGCACTACTTTTCTCGAAGCTTCCAAATACCAAGCATTGCCTTTTATTTGAAAACTTTGGAATCTCCTTTTTGATTAATGCATGAAGAATCGTGTTAACATCATAGAATAACATACAAGATAGCATATTATCATAATAGGTAAGTAAAAGTATGAATTTAAACAAATTTTAAACAACAAACATGGCAAATTTAAAACAAGTAAAACATACATGCAAAAAATATATGACATACATTAAAAATGCATAAGTGAACATATAAACATATACGGTATAACTCTATATACATTTTAATAAATTAATAGACAAAAGATGATGCATGGTATACAACTTAACATAAACATTCCTAAAATAATATCAACATACATGTCAATTCTAAAATATAACCTTTAATAATAATCACAAAACAGTATTTAATATATAAATGATATGTTCAATATATGTGAAAGAATTAATGTATATTAAAATGTAATATAAGGTAAGTGATTATTGATAAAATATACATAAAATATAAATTTTAAAAAAATGCTTAAAATAAGTTATGTATAATAATATAATATGAATAAAATAAGGAAATATAAAATAATAATAATATAATAAGTATTTTGCATATAAAAGTTGTAGAAACTCAATTTTGCCCGGGCCAAGAAATAAGTCCAAAAACAAAAATATAATAAACCCCCAAAAAAAATTAAGTCTAAGTTCAGTCCAGAATTACAAATATAATTTGGCCCGATCGGAATGGCCCATTACTTGAAAAGATTTAAGGTCCATCTACAAGCTTGACTTATATGAAAATATAATCTTTAATGATATGCAATCTTAGATATGATACAATCTTAGATATGATTGCAATCTTAGATATGATATGCAATCTTAGAAGATATGATTTTGTAATCTTAGTGATTTAATTTGTAGATACCTTTTAATCTTAACTGTTGATGTAATTGATCTGTACCGTTGGATTTGAGGAGGTTCAGCTATAAATAGAGGCATCTCCCTTCATTGTAAACAGACTTGAGTTTTGGGAAGCAATAAGAATTCTTGAAAGCATTCACTCGAATTTCTCTCCCTCTTGCGTTCTTACTCTCTGTGGTTTGTTCTTATTTTATTCTTCGTCTATCTTAGTTTTTCAACCTTTTTTTATTTTAATTTCTTCATTTTTCAAATATGTATATTTATTCCTATCTTTTATACATTTGATTATGTATTTTATATATTATAATATTTAACCTTTTTATATAGTTTATTTTCAAATATATATTTTCTATGCATGTATATATATTATATTATCATTTCACGTATTTTGAACTATTGCATTATATTTTTATAATTTGTAAATGTTCTATTTATTCATTTTTTTAGTGTATGTCATTTATCTTATTTGTGCATAGTTTCATTTTTTTATATGCTATGTTTAATTATTTCTTTTATGTGCTATTTTATGATATATATATTGTTGTATAATTTTTGCATGTATTATGTTTTTCTTTTAGTTTACTCATGTTTTTATTTGTTTATTATCTTATATTTACCCTAGTATGATTTTTTTTCATTAAACGTATGTTCATGTTATTTAGTTTTGTCTTAATGATATTATTTATGTTTGTATGGAAATATTAGAATATTTTGTACATCTATGCTTCATGATGCTTTAATATGTCATCCTAAAGCATCAATTTAAAAACGAGATTCCAAGTTTTCAAAAAAATAAAAAGGCAATGTTTGGTATTTGGAAGCTTCGAGAAAAGTAGTGCCCTAACTTACTGGGTTGCAACTTTTCTCATTGACTTCGATAGTCTAGCACCCTTCTAAGTATTTTTGAAATTTTCAAAATACAAACAACTATTTTGGAATTTCAAAACATGGTGTCCTAACTTGCTGGATATGATGTTTTGTAGTTTTGAAATAGAAATTTTCAAAAGGCAAGCTTAGCTTCAAAAGTTTTAAAATGTTGCTTCTTAACTTACTGGATGTGATATTTTGACTCGTTTAAAATAAGCAAACCTAAAATTTTCAAATCAAAACATTCTAAATAAAAGAGGATTGTATCTTAAAACTTTCAAAATCCCGACATTAAAGACACTTGATAATCAATTAGGTACCAATTTTTGGGCGTTACGAGGGTGCTAACCCTTCCTCGTTCGTAACTGACTCCTAAACCCATTTTCTTGATCTCGTAGGCCAAAACTAATGATTTTAAACAAAGCGCTTTATTGGTGATCCAATCACACCTAAAAAGATTGGTGGCGACTCCCATTTTCGTTTTTTCTTAAAGTCGATTCTCATTTTCCAAAACTCGATTTAAAAATGGTTTCGAAAAAATATGGTAGCACAATTAGTAAAAAAGAATATATACATAATAAAATATATATAAAAGAATATATAAGAAAAATAAATATTATAAGGAATGTTATATAATAAGATATAGTATGTAATAAAATATAAATAATTATAGTGAAATATAATATGGTATATATATAATAATAGTAATAATGTAACAAATAAATAATAAAATAAAAAATACAACATATAATGAAATTTATGAATGTATACATAATGTTAAAAATAATATAAATGAAACAATATAACTAACGTTTTTTTAAAAAAAAGGACTAAAATTGGATTCAATTAAGAAATTTGGGGGTTAATTTGCAAAATAATAAAAATTTTGGGCCTGATTGAAATGCACGTTACATTCAGAGGACTCACTGGGCAATTTAGCCGTAATCCCAAAATGACGCCGTTTCCCAAATACTGTTTTAAAATCAATGTGAGGACTAAATTGAAACAAAATTAAAACATTAGAGCTAAATTAAAAATAAATAAAATGAAATTATAAATATTAAAAAGGTGGGAGGACCAATTGAGTGATTAACCCACTTTACAAAAACACGTGGATCCTCCTCGGGTAATCGGGTCAACACGCGGATTCTGAGCCTTGAAACGACGCCGTTTCATGCTTATTGAATTAGACCAGAACGACACCGTTTTATCTAGGCTATATAAGCCAAATTTAAAGCTTTAAAATCATTTTGTACTCTGTCTAAAAAAAAAGAGGAAAAATCCTCTGAACGAGGGCCCGGGGTGAGTTCTCGGAGTGCCATCGTGCCTCCGTCCAATGGGCTCCACACGCTCACGCGCCACTATCAATGCCGTCACATACGGCGGCCGGAAGCCAAAAAACCTCATCGTTTACCCCGCATCGAAAGGTATTCCATTTTTTTCCCATTTTTTTATCTATTTTTAACATTTTATATGTATGAAATGCAAATATTTAAAAAAAGAAAAATAAAAAACAAATCACCTTTGCTTTCTCGTGAAATCTTTCTGATGTCTTATTGCAAAAAATATTTGGTGTACAATCTCTTTTTTTTTGTGTATGTGTATCGTCTCTTTATAGATCAAAGAAAAAGGCTTTATAACCTCAGTCTATTACATATTTTGGAAAGAAATCCTTGATTTCTTTCCATATTTGTTTAATCTGTATACTGTGTTCTTTCTTTCCATATTTGTTCTTTGTCTATTGCTATTTCTTTCCCTTGTTTGCAGGTGAGCGCGAGGATCTTGGTGGCGAGACAAGACTGAGGTGTGGCGTGTTGATGATGGCGACGATCTCGGCATTGTTTGCCCGCTGATGGTGGCGCGACATCCAGTAGCTGAGGTCAAGGAGAAAGTCGTGGCGCTGATGGAGCCTTGACATGAGGCCAACAGACGCTCCCCGAAAGTTCTGGAGTTTCGTGAAACGAAAGGGCACTAATTGGACATGATGTTTGAGGCGCCTGAAGCTTCTAGAATCCTTTGCGGCGCGAGGAGAAAGAGAGCTAGGGTTTCTAACCCTATCTGAAAGTCATTTGGGCCCCTGCTGTTTGGGCCTTTGGGTTTATTGGTATTAGGTGGGTCTGTTTGGGTCTGTTGTAATGGGTCTGGTTTAGGTTTGGGCTACGGGTGTATTTGGGTACACGGGTAGTGGGATTTGGTTTTGAAGGTTTTAAATATTGGGCCTACGGGTTAATTTTTTTTTTGGGCTCTGTAAATGGACTGTTTAAATAAACATTTATTTATTTATTTATTTTAAGTTTTTTTGGTTTTAAGGCCCGGTCAAATTTGGGCTATTACAAACAAAATGAAAAATATAGATGACATCATCTATGATTTCATATAGGCTTACTTTGTTGACCGGTACTTGATTGACCGGTACTTGACTGAAGGTCAATTCACGTTTACCGTAAAATTAGACTGATTTCTAAAAAAATCATAACGCTAAGGGTGTTAATATATATAAAAAAGGTTAAGGACACAAAACCTAAAATCCCTAAACATTGAAGGTATTTTATACAATTATTCCTTTAAACATCTATATTTAAATTTAAAATTTTATATTATAATAATTTCATATAACATATTCAAGATCATTTTAACTATATTAGTATTTATTTTTATTCACTAAAGAAATCAAGATAAACCCTTAGACTTTCTATCTAATAAATCTTATTTTTCACCTTACAAAGTTCAAACTCAACAACTAAAATTCATGAATCAAACAATTGAAAGGTTTTGTTATAAGGTAAAATATGGTTATCTCTATAATTGGTTTAGGGTACAATTTAAAAGGGAAAATATTAGTATATACCAAACATTAACTACTAAATTAGCATTTTATTTCTAAATTATTTTCCTAGCAAATAAAAGTTAAAAAACCCTTACAAAAATGCAACAAAACCTTAAAATATTTTTGTAAGTTGTTAAAATGGTCTAGTATCGTCCAAAAAAAAAAGAGCAATTCCGTTACATAAAGAAATATATATATACACACATCAATACTTCATCAAAGAAAAGTTAATACATATATAATAATCTATCGAGTAGCAAAAGAGAAAGATGGCCCGCCAAGATCTTATTGTTGTTGCACTTGTTTTCATAGCCGTGGTTGGGGCATTTGCCACTGATAAATCACCTTCACCAACCTCTTCCAAGGCTTCTTCCCCTGCAAATTTGCCATCTTCTTCTTCCTCGGCTTCCTCTACCAAGTCCTCTTCCGATGGAAGAGCACCCAAATCATCTCCTGTTGGAGCCCTAAGGAGTTTCTTAAGCTCTTCCTCTCCTAGCCATAGCAAAAGCGATAGCCCCGATACCAAGGAAGGATCCTCTTTTGATGCTGAGTCAGTTGAGGACTTCTCATCCCCTCCTTCACCAAATGTCACTGACAAAGTTTTGTCTCTTCTGCATGCCCTAAAAAGCAAGGGCGATGCAGTTAACAGTGAAAGCCCGAATTCCAATAATGATAGTCCTGCATGAGCACCATTTAATTCTGATGCAACTAAAGCCATCATTGGCATTGTCAATATTGTAGTTGTTATTGGATTCTTCCTCTTTTAAGCATCACATGATATTGTGATTGGTTATTTTATTTTATTTATTTATTTAATATATTTTTTAATCAAATCGTCTTCATCATTTGTGTTATTTACCTAGTTTCTTGATTCAATTACTATAGTGTTTAGTTATTTTAATGAGTGAAATAAATAAGTTTTTGATAATGGTAGCAATTCTTCCCCATGGATTTGATCATAAGAATACTTCCTTCAATGGATTTATTTTATGTAAATATTATTTTTCAATGACACCATGTACTTGTAATTTTTTAAGCGACAATGGTGGTGAATTTTTATGTTGTGTAAATAGAGTTTTCGGCCTTTTTTAAGCTAATTTGGGTATAAATAGAGGACTGAGTAGTCAAACCCTATAATTGTAGTGTTTGATGAATAGAGGTTTGGAAGAGCTTATTGAGCTAAAACCTCCAAAATAAAAATCGCAAGGTTGGAAAACTTTTTTTTATTGCTCATTTGGAATGATATATGTGGAATGACATATCTCACCATGCTTGCTAAAAATTTACTCGTTTTGACACATGTTCTCAAACCTAATTATCACTAATTTACGTACTAAAAACATGACATAATTATCTCTAAGAATGTAGTTTACTATTATATTGATACAATATTAATATTTATCAATTGTCACAAGATTGATATTTGCAAATAAGGAACTTAATAAATTTGTTTATTTAAATTTTTTTAAAATATTCACTAATTAATTTCCATAGTTTATTTCAATAGTTTCACCCAATAAAGACTAAAGTATTATAAACAAATAAATACTTAACAATAAAATGTGCCATACCCTTATTTGTCATTTTACACATATCAACTTTTCGCTATCAACTAAGTTTTTCAAACACTTTCAAATAAACAGTTAATAGAACCAGTTAGTCAAACCTGTCACTACAATCAGCTATCAGCCAATTGTTAAACATGGCCATTATATTTTTAGTGTTGGTCTTGATCTTTTTTTAATATGGAAATTATTATTTTTTTGTAACTATGCGACTTTGGGTTAAGAGACTAGATTATTTATTAGGTAGGTTAGGCTCATGAATGTCATCAACATCCTATATAGTTACCCAAACTTGATCTGGCTTATAATATGGGTCTCAAATTTTGCCCATGCAAGCATGTGTTTGAAACTAGCTAAAATAAGACACTTTTAGACCCATCTATGTTCTATCTAAATTTGTTTTTTATTAAAAATATTAATTTTGTTAAATATTTATAAATTTGATATATATATCATTCTATTAAAATTTTAATTACAAATAAGTAAATTCAATATTTTTAATATTTATGTATTTTATTTCTTTCCCAATTAACATAAATTATATAATATATAAAAAGGAAAATTAACATATTATAAAATTTGAAAGTGGACTAAACTAGGATCAAAACATGAATATTGCAACCCAAGACCATTTTTTACAATCTAAATATCATGTAGACCTTTGGACTTTGAAAAGTAACCCAACCTTTAAATAGGTCAACAAATGACCTTTTTTGCCCATTATTAACCCTACCAATGGTTGATAAGGTTAACCATAAAACCCATTATACTCATGAAATAAGCATTGATTTCACAATTTTTCATAATTTGAACTTATAATCCCTCATTCTTTCCATTTCTTAGTACCTACTATCATGAAATAATTGTTAAGTCTACATGTTGCTAAATTTGCAAGCAACAAAGTATGAGTAAAGCTTGCTACGAAAGTGGGCACTTCTACCAAAGCTGCGAATGGTATAATGTAAATAAGATTTTTTACACAGTTCGATTTTTCTACATCTGTGGAGAATAGCTCAACAAGATGAATTCACTATCCTTCAAGAAAATACAACAAGCGATCCCAATTCTAACACACCCCAATGAAGGATCCTTACTTTTGTATCTCAAAGGCTATATCTATCCCAATTATATAAGATTTTGGGACTTGTTAACATAATGAAGATCCATCACAACCCCTTTTATATAAGATTTTGGGACTTGTTAACCTAATGAAGATCAATCACAACCCCTTCTATTCAATAGCTAAAATAGCTGAATACAATATAATATTAGCGACTAAGTAAAATGGACTTGTTGGTATGCCTTTAATGCTTTGAGTAATTCCGGCTTCCTTTATCCAAGGTATTCAAAACACATGATATGATATGACTTGATCTTTTAAATATGTTTCTTCAAATGAATTGATCTCCATTTATGGACTTAAATTATTTAACAATATCAACACAACCCAAAGATTCGGTTCAGCAAAATGCTAATATTCCATATATGGCAAGTTGCTTTGTCGTAGAGGTGAATTAAGTAGACACTTCTTTTAGCACATTGTAACTTTATATATTTCAACAACACCATTGAAGCATATAATATATGACACATATTAGAAAAAATGTTGCAGATGCAAAATACTACAAAGTCAACCTAATACCTCAAATTACATTTAAAAATTTATATTTAAATTTTAAATTTTATATTATAATAATTTAATATAATATATTCAAGATCATTTTAACTATATTTCAATAATATCGAACGTGTCGTTAAAACTAGTATATTAATATTTATTTTTATTCACTAAAGAAATGAATATAAACACTTAGACTTTCTATCTAATAAATCTTATTTTTCACCTTACAAAATCCAAACTCTACACCTAAAAAACATGAATCAAACAATTGAAAGGTTTTGTTATAAGGTAAAATATGGTTACTGTCGAAACCATTTTTTAAAGGGTTTGAAAAACGGGGTTCGACTTTTTGAAAAATGAAAATAGGAGTCGCCACCAACCTTTTTAGGTGTGATTGGATCACCTTTATAAAACATTTTGGTCTACGAAATGCAAGAAAATAGGTTCGGGAGTCGGTTACGCACAAGGAAAGATTAGCACCCTCGTAACGCCCAAAATTGGTACCGAATTGATTATTTATTGTCTTAATGTCGAAAATTTGAAAAGATTTTAAAACTTGAACAATTTAAAGTTGAAACTTGAGATTCCTTTGTTCCGAAAGTATACAAACATCACATCCAGCATGTTAGGACACGATGTTTTAAATCCTCGTAACTAAAATTATCTCATGATTTTGCAAATTTATTAAAAGGATATTTGGTTATTTAGTCAAACAAAAAAATCGCAACCCTGCATGTTAAGGCACTAATAAATCCGAATTTCTAAACACCAAACATTGCCTTATTTAAGAAAAAACTTTTTCAATTAAATGAAATATATTTTTTAAAACAATGAATAATATAGAATTTAATAAAAAAATAATTTTATATAATAAAATTATTAAAAAATAAAATATAAAAGAGAATTAAAAAAATCAAGGAGATAGGGATTAAATAAAAAAAGGTTGAAAACGAAGATGAACAAAGAATAAATAAGAACAAACCGTAGAAAATAAGAACGCAAGAGGGAGAGAAATTTGAGTGAATGCTCTCAAGAATTCTTATTGCTTCCCAAAACTCAAGTGTGTTTGCAATGAAGGGAGAGGCCTCTATTTATAGTTGAGCCTCCCCAAATCCAACGGTACAGATCAATTACATCAACTGTTAAGATTAAAGGATATCTACAAATTAAATCTCCAAGATTACAAAATCATATCTTCAAGATTGCATATCATATCTAAGATTGTATCATATCTAAGATTGCATATCACATCTAAGATTGCATATAATATCTAAGATTGCATATCCTTAAAGATTATATTTCCATATGAGTCAAGCTCATAGATGGACCTTAAATCTTTTCATGCAATGGGCCATTCCGATTGGGCCAAATTATATGTTTGTAATTTTGTACTGGACTTGGACTTTGTTTTATTTTTATTTTTTGGGGGTTTATTATTTTAAATACTGAAATGGGCCGGGCAAAAATGGGCTATTATAGTTACCACTATATTTAGTTTAGTGTACAATTTAAAAGGAAAAATATTAGTATATAACAAACATCAACTACAAAATTAGAATTTTATTTCTAAATTATTTTCCTAACAAATAGAAGTTAAAAAACCCTCACAAAAATGCAACCAAATCTTAAAATTTTTTTTAAGATGTTAAAATGGTTTAGTATCGTCCAAAAAAAAACAATTCTGTTACATAAAGAAATATATATATATACACACATCAATACATCATCAAAGAAAAGTTAATACATATATAAGAATCTATCGAGAAGCAAAAGAGAAAGATGGCCCGCCAAGATCTTATTGTTGTTGCACTTGTTTTCATAGCCGTGGTTGGGGCATTTGCCACCGATAAATCATCTTCACAAACCCCTTCCAAGGCTTCTTCCCCTGCAAAGTCGCCATCTTCTTCTTCTTCGGCTTCCTCTACCAAGTCCTCTTCCAACGGAAGAGCACCCAAATCATCTCCTGTTGGAGCCCCAAAGAGTTTCTGAAGCTCTTCCTCTCCTAGCCATAGCAAAAGCGATAGCCCCGATACCATGGAAGGATCCTCTTTTGACGCTGAGTCAGTTGAGGACGTCTCATCCCCTCCTTCACCAAATGTCACTGACAAAGTTTTGTCTCTTCTCCATGCCCTAAAAAGCAAGGGCAATGCAGTTGATAGTGAAAGCCCGAATTCCAATAATGATAGTCCTGCACCAACACCATTTAATTCTGATGCAACTAAAGCCATCATTGGCATTGTCAATATTGTAGTTGTTACCAGATTCTTCCTCTTTTAAGCATCATATAATATTGTGATTGGTTATTTTATTTTGTTTATTTATTTAATATATTTTTTAATCACATCGTCTTCATCATTTGTGTTATTTACCTGGTTTCTTGATTCAATTACTATAGTGTTTAGTTATTTTAATGAGTGAAATAAATAAGTTTTTGATAATGGTAGAAATTCTTCCCCTTGGATTTGATCATAAGAATACTTCCTTCAATGGATTTATGATGCATTGCGAAACTAATTAAAAATTTGATTAAGGTAAATGCATGTATCAATTAATAGTATAACTACGATGAGTAAAGATATTGTTTCTACGAAGACTAAAAATACTAGTAGTTACTCTCTTTCTATTATTTAACCGATAAATTTGAGAGATTGATTAAAAATAAAAATTAACTAAATTAATTAACTACTAATGTAACAAAAAAAACAAATCAGGAAAATAATCGAGTAAACAACCAAGAAGCAAAACAATACCCAAGAAATAATTCAAGAAAAAATTCATCTAGAGTTCATCTGTCATTATCAATCTAAATTACGCAATTTCTTCATTTAGTATCTTGATTCGTAGAAATCCCTAAATTATGCTAATATCTCTCTTCAAGAATAAGAGCAACTGACTCTAGATTGATTAATTGAAATTTCTTTCTAATTAAAACCCATATTATCTCATTATCTCTATCTATGGATTTCTGTATTAGATTTGACTCTAATCCGATAGATTTATGTCGTCCTATTTCTAGGATTGCATGCAACTCCACTGAATTATGCTAGATCTACTATTAAACATGGTCTATTCCTCCTCTGATTTAAGCACATCAAATATCGATTAATAATCTAGAAATATCAAATAAGAATTAAGCACACATAATTGAACAAGATCTAAATCTTTATTGCATAAAATAAAATAAAATCACAAAATTTATCATAGGGTTCATCTTCCTAGGTATTTAGAAAATTAGCTCATGCTTGCAAATAAAAACATCCAAAACACTACATAACCAAAAGAAATAAAGAAATTCATTATAATCTCCTAAGAAATCAACTGGGAGTCTTCAATCTTGATGGAAATCTACTTCAAAATTCACTTCAATTGTGTTTCTCGACTTGTTTTCTTGAGTATTGTATGACGACTTACTCTTATCTTCTTATTTTTGTCATATATAGGTCTTAGAATGCCCAAAAAACCTAAAAAATATGTTTTCTTGTATGTTTGGAATGCGATTTACGAAATCAACACGGTCTGACACATGGCCGTGTGGCATCCTATATGGCTCACACAGCCGTGTGTCTAGTTCGTGTGGAAGGGGTCAATCAGTGTGGCTCCTGAAACTTGCTCTGATTTTTCTATTTTTGCTCCTTTTGCTCCCAAATGCTCATTAAGTATAGAAACATGAATTTAAAGTATTAGAAGCATAAAATTCACCATTTTAAATCGAATAATCATCAAAAAATGTATTTTTAATAAGGCTAAAACATGTTACTTTTGGCATTTATTATTGCGCAATCGGCATGGTCTACCACATGGCCGTGTGGATCACCGGTCGTGTGGCCAGACCGTGTGAAATGGGTCAGCTTGTTTGGCTCCTGTAGCTTGCTTCGATTTTCCAATTTTTACTGTTTTTTATCCCGAGTGCTCTATTAAGCATAAAAATATGAATTTAAAGGATTAGGAACATCCAATTCACAATTAACAACGAATAATCACCCAAAAACACATTAAGAATGAGGTTAAAATATGTTACTTTCAACACTTATCAAATATCCCCACACTTAAGTATTTGCTTACCCTCAAGCAAAATTCTCAACCCACATTCAAGTTAACTTCCCTCAATTTATTATTTTCATCGATAATATCTTAGGATAATCTACAAATAATCATGCATTGAAAATTCAAACTAAAATAACACCAAAGAAAAAAAGCAATTTAAGCAGAAATTTTTAAAGCACAAAGAACATAGGCGTCTCCCCTATCTTAATAATTACATGAAATTCAAACTCAACAAGAATTAACACCCTCACTAAGATTCACTCAAAGCATTCAAAGTGTTTAAGTTTCAAGTAATGTGCACTCAACAATCAAATAAGAAATATTATTACCAAACAAGTAATGGTCTTTTCAAGCAATTTTTGCAGGCATCAATAAAGATATGTTAAAGGCCGGGAATATTGTATTCTCGGTGGCAAATAAGAAAGGTAACGAATTTGCATTTTCTTTGGCGATTGCTGACGTTAATAGGGACAAAATGTTTAAAGCTTGGTGGTGAGTTTGTTGTATTATTGCTCTACTAATGTAGTAATGTTGGTATGTGACTATTTTATCTGCTGAAATTCTGTATTATTGTTAGATGTTCTGTCTGTCTTTTGACAACATCACATTTTGAATGTTGCAAAAAAAAAAAACATATGCTTATTTGAAAATGAAGTCTCCACCACTATAGAATGAGATGACATACCAAGTAAGAGGTCTTTACAAGGTTGTAAAGAGGCTTAGATTAATGGTATGGAAAAGGTTAAAAGAGTTGGTTACAGTCAGGAATTGAGTTGATAAGTTATCAAATTAGAAAAAAAATCAATTGTTGAATTAAAATAATTTACGTCAATAATAAATAAAGAATGAAAATTAACTTTTCAATAGAATATGAAACTAATGATTCAAACTCAATCAAATTTTTTTTGTATTTTTTTTTCATTGTGTTTTTTAGAACAAATAGAAAATTTAGAAATGAAAATGATGAAATATGGTCATGTAACTAACCAAATTGAATCTTAATAAAAAGGGAGTCAATAAAAAGAAAATTTAACAACATTAAGGTGGGTTACGGGTCAACATTAACGAGTTTGAAAATATAAAGTGTTAGGGTCAACGGGGTTTACTAAGGGTTAATTCAACAAGTAGGTTGTTTAAAGGTTAGGCAGGTTAAATCCTAAATGCCTCGCATGACCCAATTGACCCAGACTATGTGTCTCACACGGTCATGTGGCGTCGATAGTTCAGATTTTCGGCTTTCGCCGTTTACTGTTTGCTCGGGTTTTCATTACACACCTAGGTATTTTTCAATAAAGGCTCAAAAATCACATATTCCAATACCTAATATCGAAAATTAATCACCCAAATCAATCACAATTCCTCAATTTTTACCAAATAACTCAATTACAACACAAATAAAGACATTACTAAGTCAGAAATTTAATCCTTAGGCGTCCAAAACTTACCCAATCGTCCACAACAACTCCTAATACAACAAAATCGCGGGAGGGGAGTTTCGATTCTCACCATCGTCACCTAACAATACAAATCCCTTGTAAAAATCAAACTCATGCCGCAGGCCAATTAAACAATTCACCCAATAAAGAAACCCCTAATAAAAATCCATCAAAGAATATATCAATCGGAAAAAAAATCCAAAACTTACCCAACCTCAAATATGAAATGAATGCAAAACAAAGAGAAGGAACTAAAGACAACACCCTTGGAAGAAGATCCAGTAAGCAAAAAGATAACAATTGAAAACCCTTTGCTAAACCCACAACCCACGTGAAACAAGGGAAAGAAAGAAAAATAAAGAAAATCCAATGACTAAGGCTGGAACAATACCAACGACCTGAAAAATTAGAGAATAAGGGAACAAACGTGGGAAAGGGAAAAAATGGGAGCAGATTTCTTGCAAATAAAATAACATAAAATAACAAATATAAAAACAAAACCAATGAACGTGGGAATATGGTTTTAGAAAAAAAAGATATTAAATTACTAATTTAATAATTAAAACTTATTTATTTTCAAAAAAATTTAAATCGTATCCCATTATTAACTAACCAGATTTTAGGAGTTTAATTAAAATTTCATATTGCTCGCATAAAGGATCAAATACACATCCATAAGGTAACCTGACTCTTTACCACTAAACCAACAAACTCATTCTTACATTAATTAAATGGAAATAATATTTAAACCCAACGAATAGAGATAAACCTAGGAACAAAAATAATTAAATTTCCTAAAAAAGAGATTTGAACCCAAGACCTCCAACACACAAATAGAACATTTAACCACTGAAGCAAATACTTAATTATGACAAAATTTAACAAATTAGAAACTTAGTTTTTTGGGGCATTACACTTGACTCTCTCGTGTTTTGAAGTATAAATAAAACAATGCCTAAAAATCTATAAATTATTCCCAAATAGAATTAATAAAAACTCCAAATAAAAAAAAAACTAACTTTAATGGTATGTGTGAGAAAATCACTTAAACATGAACAACAAATCAGGAGCTATATCTATAACGCCCTGAAATTTTAAATGTTTGAATGTTGGATTCTGTTGTATTTGAGTCTCTGTATCTGTGGTTATGTGCTCTACTTCGATGATCGTGGTTAGGATTTTGAGTCACATCTTTAGAACTTTTGCTATTTTATTTTAAATAACCTCTATCCTTGAATTATATAATTAAGCTTAATTCAATGCAAACTTGTGTCAAGAATGAGCCTGTTGGTTCACTGGTTAAGCATTTGTATTCTGTTTGGTCCTATGATTGAATTCCAAAGTATGTGATAGGGAACATTTTTGCTAAATGCTAGGAATCTGATTGGTGGTTAAATTAGGATCTAACATAGTCATCTTCTATTTTTTTCTCCTTCCTTTTTATTGTTCTTCTTTTTCCTTTCTCTTTTCTCTTTTTTGGTTCTTTTATTTTTCTTCATTTTGGTTACTGTCGTAAGTAAATACGAGACTAATTGAAGTTATAAGCTATTAGTTGTGTGGATCGAAAGGTTATTAAGTAAGTTTCACTGTCAATTTGTTTAATTTCTTGGTTTTCTTTTTTGTTCTTCGTGGCATGTTCTGAATTGGGCATTTCTAGTATGTTGTGTAATTTTCAGATAATCAGTCGTGTAACGCCCCGAATTTTGGGCCTAGAAGTTTTGGGATTTGAGCATAGGAATAGTGAAGAGGAGGTACATATGTGATTAGTTATACACTTTAGCGACAAGAATGGGTCTGCTGGTTTGGTGGTTAAGTAGAGTGTTGGAGTGTTGGAGGTTTTGAGTTCGAGTCTCTATGTGGGCATTTTGAAAAACATTTTATTTATTTATGTTTTAAGTTAAAATAATTATTTTGTTAATTTGTTTATTATTATTATTATTATTTTATTTGATTCTTCTCCTTTTTTATCACGTTTTTTTTCTCCTGTTCTTCTCCCTTTCTTCATTTTCTTTATTTTTGCTATTTTCTGTCTGTGAAAACGATTGATTTCTAGATTCTGGAACTTCGCTCCTCAGTCGTCTTCTTCGCTGTCAAAACAAGTGTGGGACTCAAACTTGACTACATTGTTTGTTTTGCTCGACTGTTTTTGCAAATATCTATAGGTTTTTCTTGATTGAGCTTTAACTTAGAAATTTGCGTGTTAGTTGGGGGAAGCGAAGGCAAAACTCCCTTTTCTGATGTACTTTGATAGGGTGAAGAATTGGGACCGTTACGATGGCCAAACTGGTGTTTTTAGAACTAAATTAGGGTGGTTTCATAGCCTCCTCAATGGCCACACGGGCGTGTGCCGAGGTACACGACCATGTGGATTTGTGAATTAGGATTTTCGGTCAATTTTGGGTTCCACATGGGCATGTGGCCGATTTGGGGATTTTTTTCAAAAACCACACGGTCGTGTCCATTGGACACACGACTGTGTGACTGATTTGGGAAATTAGGGTTCCCATACGGGAGTATGCTTCAGAACACACGGCCGTGTGACTGATTTGGGGCCTAGGGATTTCATACGGGCATGTATTATGGGACACACGGTCGTGACTGATAGCCACATGGGCGTGTGACACCTTCACACAGCCATGTCTGCCCTGCACCTAATATAAGTGAAATTGAACAGTGAGTTACATAGCCTTTTTACACGATCGTGCCCCTACACCACACGGGTTTGTGTATTTGTCACACGGCTGTGTGCTACCTCCTCACACGGGCGTTTGGATCCTCACAGGCTGGAATGCTCTACACTGCTGGAGCACACTGGCGTGTGGCCCTAACTCGCCAAATTCTGAATTTAAGGCAATTTGATTACAATCACAAATCAATGTGTTCCTACTTCTAACTAAGCTTGACTAAGGGTAATCGTGACTTCGAATTGGGTTGGATTTGTGCAACACTCGTGATTAATTGCATGAATAATCTGTTACTGATATGGAATACATTAGTGTACATCTTTCTAACTGACTGAATGTGATTGACCGTTCTGAAGGACTGTTTCTGAATGACTGTCTGAGATTGTATACTGAGTTGGTGCATTTGTATTCATACATTTGCATACATCCATTTGCAAAAACCATTTTGGGTTAGGATGTTGAAGAGAAGGAAGGCTGATTTGATCTGGCAGTTCAATTGCATTGATGATCATCATTGCCGGGCAACCTGGGGTAATATATCTGAGGATTTGTGCTAAAAGGCTCTTAAGCCTAAAATTCTGACAGCTCAGCTGCAAAATTTCTGATTAGTGCCGCAACCAGTGCTAATTGTAAGTGTAAGGATGGATGGGTTGAGTAAATCCCCACAGTAAATGTAGGGTTGGATGGAGAGGTGTGTTGGCTGGTTGGGTGGGTTCATTTTGTAACTCATATGCACTTATATGCATTTGATTGAATCTAGTTGACTGGATGTGTTACTGTGACCTAAATGATTGTACTGTGGTCTGATATGTCTGATTGACTCTTTGCAAATGACTGATTGACTGAAAGGCACTTGTGCCTAAGAGGATTCTGTAGCTATAGTTGCTACTGTTTGACTAGATAGTTATTGCGAGGGACTAAGGCCCCAACTAAAAATTGATATTGATTCTGGAAAAGGGCTTAGACCCAGTTTGTGACTACTAGAAATTACCATTATTATAACTGACAGAGATATATGACTGTAAAGTTACATAAGGTCTGTATTTGTTTTAGTCAGTCTGTAAGTATGTTCTATTTTTGAATTGCTTCTAGTTTCCTGGTTTCCCTTTTGTAGTTTAATTGGTTTGATCTCACACTGAGCTCGAATAGCTCACCTCCCTTTTCTGTTTCCCTTTTTTAGGTACAGTTTTGGATTCTGGATGCTGAACTCAATATGCGAAGGTCTCAGATAGGTTTAGAGGAATTGAACTATAAGTTTCACTTTAGTTTTTATTTGTTATTCGGTTTAAATTAAACTGTAAGGATTTATATAGCTATGGTACAAATTTCGATTCGAGTTTTATATAAGTAAATGTTTTGATTCGACATGGTAACTTATTTTGTAAAATTTACCTGCAATCACTTCGGTGATCAATGTAGCATTCCGAATTCGGTCTAAAGTTATAAGTTGCTTGGTTTCCCTCTTAGGCGGGGATATCAGGAGTAACGAACCTCAACACGTTAATTCAAGTAATCGTTGTTGATTTTTCGAAAAGTGTTGATTTCGTTGAAGGTTTTGTGTCAAAACTTTTGACATCAGTATTCTGCCTATAACTGTGTATTATTATCATTAAAGTTGGCTGATTGAGTTATTAGGTGGTCGTTTTAGGCTTTTGAAGCACTTTACATTGTTACTACTTCGAAATCAATTTATGTGTGTATTGAAAACCTCAATTTTTACAAATATCAGATGCCAAAAAACATAGCTATCGATGTCACACGACTGTGTCACATGGCCGTGTGACAGGCTGTGTGTTAGGCTGTGTAACACACTGTCTACCAAATACGAGCCACATAGGTAAGGGACATGAGCGCGTGTCCAGACTGTGGATGGGCATGTCAGTGCAGGGTTCACACTGGCATGTGTCCAGGCTGTGTATCTCACTGGGTACAGGATAAGATCACATGAGTTAAGGACACAGGCGAGTGTCTGGGTCGTGTGACTCACTGTTGCTATTAGAGACCACACGGGCCAGGGACACGGGCATGTGTCCATGCTGTGTGGCTCATTATTTGTGATTTAGGATCACATGTGCAGACAAGACGGCTGTGTGGAGCCACACGGGCATGTGGCTCAGATTTGGAATTTATTTCTAGGGCCATAAGCATTGTTTAACACAAATGTAGGCCGTCCTAGTGTATTTATGATCTGAATTAGACTGTATGAGTGCTATCTAATAATTTGAGAATGAGATATTAATTATACAAATGTATATTGATTATGATAACTGTCAATGATATTGATTTGTACCACCTAGCTATGAATTAAATCTGAAAGACTTTGTGCACATTTTTGACATCTGTAATCTAAATTTGCATTGGATGAGAATTATGTAAAGAAGGAAGTGATCTATTTTGATTTAGTGGCTAAGCCACGACTTTTATGTGAATATGGCGTTTAATCGCAATTTGATCTACAAGTAGTCTGCATCTCATTGAACGTGCCGGACTGACACTATATGGTGTGTAAGGATTAATGGGTATTTAATTCCCTTAACGTTGTGTTGGGACGGTCAGAGATGATGTGTAGTGGATGGGGTTAGGAACGACTACATCTGTTTCTAATCTGTTATGTATCTAAACTGGAATTGTCCTGCCATATAACTGATATGTTAAATCTATACTGAATATTCTCTAATTCTGGTTGGAACTTGAGATTCAAGAATTTATTATTATAATTGTACTCTAGTTGAATCTATTTCTGTTATACACTGGGTTCACAAATCATTTTGTTGTTGACTGAATTTTAGGTAGCTCATAGTCTTGGTTGGGTTGGTGTTGTGGAAGCTCAGTTAGTCTGCTTTATCACCCCTTTCATTATAGTGTTAAACATTTTAATATTCTTTAGTAGTATGTCTTTTCAGACTGTTGAATGATAGACTGGCTTTTCTAATTATTATAATTTATCGAATGGTTTTCTTTTATTTATGTTTATAAAAGGTGGGTTTTACTAGGAACATCAATGTAACTTTTTAGACTTGGCTTTGATGCCTAAGATAGGTTTGGGGTGTTACAATATCACATAAACATATAAAATCCTCTGCAAACTTAAGATGTACATCGCCACAAATAGATATGAACAAAATAAGCAAAATATCATAAGGTAGGAAGAGAACTAAAACTATCTTGAATTTGGATGAATTCGTCGGAATAGTGAAATCTAGAATCATAGGAGATTCTAAATGAAGTACATATCCTGAGCACACTAATAAAAAGATAAAAAAATAAAATAAAATAAAGAGGCGACAAAACAAATAGACAAAAATCAAAAAAATAATAATAGTAAAGTACATAATAAAATAAAATAAAGCACAGAATTCTGAATAAAATAAAATAAAGCACAAAATTCTGAAAAATAAAATAAAAAAATAACAAGAAAAATAAAAGAAAAATAAAAATAAAAATAAAATAAATAAAACATAAAACTAAATAAAATTTAAATAATTCAAAAGAAAATAACAAAAAAATCTAACACTTTTTAATAACTAACTTAGCAGAATAAAAATGGAAAAAATAAAAAATTAAAATTAAAATTAAAACAATACTAATACTTGTAATGATAATAATATAATAAAACTAATATAATAAGAAATAAAATAAACAAAAAGAGGGGGTGGTTGGTTGGGTGGTATCCATGCTACTGTGGTGGGGAGAGAGGAAGGAACAAAGGAGAGAAAAAAATGAAAACTCCTAGCATTAAAAGATGGTACACGGTCATGTGAGCCACACGGTTGTGTATCATTTTAAGACTGTATAACCTATTAAAAAATTTAAAAACTTGCTCTAATATGAAAAATTATGACTTCATATATTTCAACAACACCATCGAAGTATATAATATATGACACATTAAAACAAATATTGCAGTTGCAAAATACTACAAAGTCAACCTAATAATTCAAATTACATTTTAAAATTTTATATTATAATAATTTAATATAATATATTCAAGATCATTTTAACTATATTACAATAATATTGAACGTGTCATTAAAACTAGTATATTAATGTTTATTTTTATTCACTAAAGAAATCAAGATAAACCCTTAGACTTTCTATCTAATAAATCTTATTTTTCACCTTAAAAATTTCAAACTCAACAACTCAAGAACATGAATCAAACAATTGAAAGATTTTGTTATAAGGTAAAATATGGTTACAACTATATTTGGTTTAGTGTAAAATTTAAAAGGAAAAATATTAGTATATACTAAACATCAACTACTAAATTAGCATTTTATTTCTAAATTATTTTCCTAACAAATAGAAGTTAAAAAACCCTCACAAAAATGCAACAAAACCTTAAAATATTTTTGTAAGATGTTAAAATGGTTTAGCATCATCCCCCAAAAAAAGCAATTCCGTTACATAAAGAAATATATATATACACACATTAATACTTCATCAAAGACAAGTTAATACATATATAAGAATCTATCGAGAAGCAAAAGAGAAAGATGGCCCGCCAAGATCTTATTGTTGTTGCACTTGTTTTCATAGCCGTGGTTGGGGCATTTGCCACTAATAAATCACCTTCACCAACCCCTTCCAAGGCTTCTTCCCCTGCAAAGTCGCCATCTTCTTCTTTTTTGGCTTCCTCTACCAAGTCCTATTCTGCTAAGTCGCTGACACCATCCTCGAACAGGCCTTCTTCATCACCATCGAAGTTCGATGGAAGAGCACCCAAATCATCTCCTGTTGGAGCCCCAAAGAGTTTTTCGAGCTCTTCCTCTCCTAGCCATAGTAAAAGTGACAGCCCCGAGACCAAAGAAGGATCCTCTTTTGACGCCAAGTCACTTGAGGACGTCTCATCCCCTCCTTCACCAAATGTCACTGACAAAGTTTTGTCTCTTCTTCATGCCCTAAAAAGCAAGGGCGATGCAGTTGATAGTGAAAGCCCGAATTCCAATAATGACAATCCTGCACCAGCACCATTTTATTCTGATGCAGCTAAAGCCATCATTGGCATCACTAATATTGTAGTTTTTACCGGATTCTTACTCTTTTAAGCATCCCATGATATTGTGATTGGTTATTTTATGTTACATATTTGTTTATTTATTATATTTTTTAATTAAATTGTTTTTATCATTTGTGTTATTTACCTGGTTTCTTGATTTAATTACTATAATTGTTTAGTTATTTTAGTGAGTGAAATAAATAAGTTTTTGATAATGGTAATCATTCTTCCCCTTGGATTTGATCATAAGAATACTTTCTTCAATGGATTTATTTCATTGTAAATATTATTTTTCAATGACACCATGTACTTGTAATTGTTGAAGCGACATTGGTGGAGAATTTCTATGTTGGGCAAAAAAAATTGTTGCTATTAAATATCATTATTATCACTTTTAAAGTTTATGAAGATGAGACCTCAATAAAGGTTAATTTTAGGCCTTATGTATCTTACATTTTCATTGTTTCTAAGTTTTTAAAATTTTCAATTAGTCCCCCAATTTTATCTTTGCATTTGAATATATTATATTTTTAGTTCGGTTATTGAACTTTTTTGAATAAGGAAATTATGGATTTTTTTTGTAAGTATATAACATTGGGTTAAGAGATTAAATTATTTATTGGTCAAGTTGGGCTCATACGCGGCGTGAACATCCTATATAGTTACCTAAACTTGATTTAACCTATCATATGGATTTCAAATTTTGCCCATGCAAGCATGTGTTTGAAACTAGCTAAAAACCAAGACATTTTAGGCTTATCTATATTCTATATAAATTTTTTATTAAAAATGTTAATTTTTTAAAATATCTATAAATTTGATAAATATCATTCTATTAAAATTTTAATTACAAATAAGTAAATTCAATATTTTTAATATTTATGCATTTTATTTCTTTCTCACTTAACATAAATTACATAATATCTAAAAATGAAAATTAACATTTATAAAATTTGAAAGTGGGCCAAACTAGGTTCAAAACATGAATATTGCATCCCAAGATAATTTTTTTCGATCCAAATATCAAGGAGACCTTTAGACTTTGACAAATAAACCAACCCTTAAATAGGTCAACAAGTGACTTTTTTTTTCCCATGATTAACCATACCAATGGTTGATAAGGTCAATCATAAAACCCACTATACTCATAAATAAGCATTGATTTCAAAAACTTTCATAATTTGAACTTATAATCCTTCCTTCTTTCCATTTAATGATACTTGTTGACCTAAAGCCATTGCTAAGTCTATAAGTTGCTAATTCTTTAAGCAATAAGATATGAGAAGAACTTGTTGCGGAAGTGGGCACTTCTGCAAAAACTGCAAATGGTGTAATGTAAGTAAGAGGAAATTTTTTCACTGTTTGGTTTTCCTGCGTGTGCGGAGCATAGCTAAATGGGATGTAACAACCCGGTTTTTAGCTAAATCAGAATAGTGGTTTTGGGACCACAAATCCGAGGTCAAAATTTTTTTAATATTATTTTTGATGTTTACATCATGTGATTTTATATGTGTGAAAGTTTCGTGAAATAATTTTAGTGTTTGAGTGCTTAATTTGAGAAAATGACCTAATCGCGTAAAATGCAAAAGTTGCATTCTATTTGTTAAAAGTGCTTAATTGCTATAGCTTATTAAATAAAAGGTCCTTATGTTGTAATTAGACCATTGATAGTGGAGATGGACATAAATGGCCTTATAATTTATGATTAAATGGTTTATTAATCAAGGGTAAAATGGTAAACAAAGTATTAAGTTAAAATAAATAAAAGAAAAACAATTTGAAGCTTATATTCTCATCTTTTAAACCAAAATTGAAGAAAGAAATAGGGTTTTGAATGCTTAAACCATTCGACACTTGTGTGGCTTAATTGAGGTATGTTTCGAGCTCGGTTTTTGATGATTTCTACTTTTTGTGATCGTTGCTTTGAGTTCTAGCTAGCCCGTGTCTTAATTTTTGGAATTGATGATGATTTTGTAAAGTGCCATTGATGAATGCTTGAGTTCTTAAATGTGTGATGTTGGAAAATGAGTATTTGTTGACAGATTATCATGTTTTATAAAGTGATTTTTAGTGAAATTGTCATTTAAGGATTAAGTTGTAAAATGTGTAAATTGAGGGGTTGAAATGAGAAATAGATGAAACATATGGGCTTCTAGGGGCACTATGGTAATTCGGCCAAGCATGAGTTAAATTGAATTTTGTGAACTATGTGAATTTTGTGAATTTATGAAATAGGGACTAAATTGTAAAAAAATGTGAAACTTTAGGGCTAAAGTGCAAAAATGCCCAAATGTATATTTTTGGATGAAATTGAATGAATAGGTGATTAAATGAATTAATTTTGAATACATATAGATCAAGAAAAGAGGAATTCGGACTTAGATCAAGGCAAGAACAAAGTACTCGATTAATCGGCTAGTTTCATTGTTCTACGACCGAAGTAAGTTCGTAGATGTTAATTTCATTATAAATAAATTTTATATGCTTTGTTATTGCATAAAATGTGTTTATGAGATTGTGGATAATGTTTGAATTATGAATACGGCTATACGTAAGTGTTCAACGATGAAATCGACAAGCAAAATTTCCCGGTTAAACCTTAAGTATAGTGGTGATGATAATGTAATGACATTAAGTTAACGCATTGGCTTCGGGCCACGATATAGGCACTTCGGGTGCATATAATACCTTGATTTGGCTACGGGCCATGGTATAGGTATTTTGAGAAGAGCTACCTTGATTTGGTTACGGGCCATGGTATAGGTACTTATCAATTTTGATTCATGAGTATCCGATTTCTATCCCTAATGGTTCAACAGATAAATGAATGCCGTGGTTGAGAAAGAGGTTAATACGAGGTGATACGGGTATGTACAGAACTTATTCAAGTACTACATCGAGAAAGTTTAATGAAATAGTATTTAATCATGTTTGAGACATGAATAAGGTTTGTGTTAATGTAATGTTTATTTGGTACTGTGCAAATGGTTGAATTATATTATTTTATGAATTGAATTAATTAACTACGAACTTACTAAGCTATGAAGCTTACTGTGTGTTATTTGTCTATGTTTTATAGATAATCAAAGCTAGCTTAGACTCGGGGATCATCGGGAAATGTCGTCACACTATCAATCATTTGATGGTACTTTTTGTAACGCCCCCTTACCCGAGACCGTCGCCGGAGTCGAGCACGAGGCATTACTAAACTTATTTGAGCACTTAAACAAATTCGGACAAGCTGTCCAACTGCATCATAGTTGCTTAAAAATTCATATCTCGAGTTCCGAAACTCGAAATCCAATTCCGTAAATTTTTCCTGAAACTAGACTCATATATCTATCTACTAATTTTTTTTAGAATTTTTGGTTGGGCTAATTAGTACAGTTTATTAGTTAAAGTCTCCCCTGTTTCACGGTTCGACTACTCTGACCTCTGTGTATTACGAATCAGATATCTCCCTGTACAGAGCTTAAATGACTATGCCGTTTGTTTCTAATAAAACTAGACTCAATAAGGAATCTGTAAATATAAAGCATGACTTCTAATTATCTTTTTAAAATTTATGGTGAATTTCCAAATTTAGAACAGGGGATCCAAAAATCGCTCTGGCCCTGTTTCACAAAAATTTAAACATCTCATAAAATATAGATCATATACCTGTTTCGCTTCTTCCATATGAAAATAGACTCATCAAGCTTCGATTCCATAACTTATTCATTATTTAATTCCATTTCTACTATTTTTAGTGATTTTTCAAATTCTCATCTCTACTGCTGTCTGAATCTATTTTATGGTAAATTTTACCTATTTCATGGTTTCCATGGATTAACTAGCAATTTGACATACATAACACCAAATATGATCATGATTAGCCATTCCAATGGCTAATCATTACCAAGCATTTCCATACCACTCAATAACCATATCATAAGACCATATATACAAAATGATTATAATGCTATACATGCCATACTCAAAATATACAAGCCATTATGCCAAGATGGTATACGGATAGTGTGAGTGGGCCTCCGACCGTTCCCGATTTCCGAGCTAGCTTGTCAAAACTATAAGGAATGAAAAGGAGGGAGTAAGCATAAATGCTTAGTAAGTCCATATGAAATTAATAAGCAATTACCAACATGCTTTTAAGATAAAACACCACAATTGTACAATTTCTAATGATTTTCTAAAATCATAACAGGGGATCTCGAAGTCATTCAAACTCTGTCTCACAACAATTTAAATATCTTATAACATAAAATCCAATTGCATGCACCGTTTCCTCTATATGAAACTAGACTCATCAGGCTTTAATCTCATATTTTATTCAGCCCTTAACTCAATTTCCATAATTTATGGTGAATTTCAAAAGATACACTACTGCAGTAATCCAAAACTGCCAAGGCCGTATTTATTCATTCACCACTATTATTCACTAAATCCATACAATATCATTTCATCCATCATGGTAAGAATACATAATTATGCTTCATAAGCATAGATCCATAATCTCAATGTCATCAAGTATCAAGAACTTATTCCAAATCGTGTCATTTTCATAGTATTCACCAATTCTTAATCTTTTCGGGCCATTTTACATTTTCGTTCATAATCAAATTAGGGAACAACTACGGAATTGAGTACCTCATTATCACAATGCCATAGTAAAATTATGGTCTTGCACATAGTCACATATCACATACCGAGGCCATAGCCCAGCCATGGTCTTATACGGATCACATATCACACTGATGCCATATCCCAGATATGGTCTTATACAATAGCACATATCACACCGATGCCATATCCTGGATATGGTCTTATACGGAAGCACAAATCACATTTCTCCGAAGCCATAGCCCAGCTATGGTCTTATACGGAAATCACATTTCACATGCTGCCATGGTCCAACCATGGTCTTTTCCGTCAATTCGTCTTAGCCACTGAATGAAAGTACTCAAGTCCGTTGTTCCATTTAATTTGTACTTTTATTCAAATATCATTTTACAATTATCACAGTTTAATGACATTTTATATACAATAATATACTATATCATTCATGAAATTTTCATTTCAAAACATTAAATTACACATTGCATTATTAAAAATCATATGAACTTACCTCGATATAAAATATTAGCAATCGAGCCTATTCCTCGTAAACTTTATTTTTCCCTCGATCACGACTTGAATCTCGTTTCTCTTGATCTATAATATAAATTATTTCTACTCATTAGCATTTATTTGATTTCTACTTCACTTCACAATTTATGCTGTTCAAATTTCGAAATTACACTTTTACCCTAAAATTTACAGTTTTTACAATTTAGTCCCTACTCAATTCACCCATCAATTGAACTAATTTTTTCTCAATTAACACTTAAATTTATCATTATAAATTATTTCACAACCTTTGATATTCTCAATTTCAACACCAACATCTAATTCACAACTTTTTCACAATTAGGTCCTAAATGCCATTTTCTATCAAAATGACTTAATAAAACAACCTTAATATGAAATTAGAACTTCAATTTCATAATAATTCATCATATACTACCCTTACTCAGCCAGGGTAACTTCCAATTTCACCCACCAAATCAAAAACTAATGAATTAGATGATTGGACCTAATTGTAAAAGTCACCAAAACATAAAAATTACTGAGAAATAGTAAAAATTGAACTTACATGGTGTAAAAATATGAAAAACCAGCATAGGAGACCTGGTACGACGTTTCTGGCTGAGAAAGATGAAGAAAATGTCTAGATTTTTCAATTACATCATTATTTAATTACTAACTTTTATGCTATTTCTAATTTTGCCCCTTGTTCACATTGTTTTCTTGCTTATTTCATACCCAAACCGTCCAGCCATTAACCTTTGGGTCTAATTGCTCTTTAAATCCATCTTTTTAAATACTTAAGCTATTTAATCACATCCCACAATTTTACAATTAGTTCAATTTAGTCCTTTTCACCTAATTAACTACCGAAATCTTAAAATTTCTTGACGAAACTTTAATACTAACTTATTTACACTCCATAAATATTTCTAAAAATATTTATGGCTCGGTTTATGAATTCGAGGTCTCGATACCTCATTTTAGACCCAATTTACTTATTAAATTCTTTTCTCTCTTTTTTTTTACACAAAATTCACTAATTCAAAATTCTTCTAAATTCACACTTGACTCATAATTATTAATTTATTAAATTTTTAAACATACTTGTCGGATTTAGTGATCTCAAATCATTGTTCCGATATCACTGAAATTTGGGCCGTTACAACTCTCCCCCTTTAGGGATTTTCGTCCCCGAAAATCTTACTGGAAAAGTGGTCTTCACTTAGATTCTTCAATTTCATATTCGGTGCTGAAGAACTTTCACTCAGGCGGTGCCTCCAATATATCTCTTTAATTTCTCATATATTCTGAAAGCTTACGGACTCATCTCTTAATTGTTCTTAAATTTTCAACCCTTCTCAGTTTCCCATGATATCATGACATAAAACCTGTATCTCAACTTGATTTAATGGAGACCGAAATTCCAAGAAATCCAACAATCAAAGAGAGCTGAAATTCCATGAATCTGATGAGTAGGAATTCATTCAATACCGATATGATTTATAGATCTCGCCAAACATTTAAGAATAGGATACATCACATTTTCCTCTTTCCGCCATAGAAATAATTCTGATATGGCCTCAAGAATAATCCTTTTCATTTCCATCCCAATATCAACACTGGCAAGGATAATTTTGATAGATCACAATGCTCGGCTTTAACCTCTTTAATAACTCAGATTTTATGGAACATCGAATGCTCTAAACTATCACATTACCTCACTGTCTTGAAACATATCACAATTCATACAACAGTACATTACTAAAAGTCAGGAAGTCTTTGCTCAATGTAGACTAGTCTAGTTCAGACGCTTCGGTTACCAATATTCTCATCTATCCGAACTCTGTCAACATGTAATAAACTTTTCAGCTTTCACAAGAAGAAAACCTTATCATTCATAGTGACTTTAACTAATATCCAACTCTTTCTAATAAATATACACTTCTCGTTCAGACTATTTACTCTTTTATCAGCACAAAAATGAAATTCTATTATCAAACTTGAGAAAAATAATCTTGACATAATTGTCACACGAAATCTTTCAAATAAATAATTCACCATACCGACTGAAACTCGCGTTTTTATCACCTATGCCTTTACTGATGTCAAATCCTTACACAGAAATTAGAAAAAAAAAATCCCAATACTAAAATCACCACATTACCAAGATCAAATTAGAAGTATAGTCATATTTGACATGATTATCACAAGCTGAAGAACGTACTTCGAACATGAGTCGTAATTGACAAATTATGGAGCAAAGATAAAAAGAAAACCGAATAAAGAAATCCAAAATAGAGAAACCCAGAATAAAGAAATCCAGAATAAAGAGATCCAGGATAAAGAAACCCAAGATACGATACTATGCCAGAGAATCGAAAACCAAACTTATAGAGAAAATACAGAATACCCCGATAATTCTTCAAAGAAAGAAAGTCTAAAAGAAAACATCATTTAATCCCACTAGAGTCAAATATAACAAGAACAATATATCTTCCCATACATATATATCAGATGAAGCATCAAGTAGAAGAAACAAAATCATAATATCATACGTATTCTTTCATCAATTCTTATCAGACAAAATGAAATAGAATACCCGATGAAATAGAGCAATATAAATTATAAACCAGTCAGATTACCAATGCTTTCATCCAACACCAGGATTAAAAGACATTCCCATATAACAAAAATTTCTTCAGAAGATCAATAGCCATAGAAATATTTCTGAGAACGGGTAAACACATAGAACATCTCAAAAGAGACTGCTAAATCTGCCCAGTCATAACTATCACACTCATATAGTTCACATTTCAAATATCATTTCCCTAACTAGTTCTGCCGTCACAAATTTCATATTAAACCATTCACTAAAGAAGGCTAGTTCTGAATAAATTTCGATTTACTCTTTTCTCGACCTTGCACCTGAGTAATTCGATTTACCAAAGAGAATTCCTTCTCTAATTGGGACAGTGCATAACTCCAATAATCTTTACATCAATCCGATACTTTACTGTGTCAGACTTTACTTATCAGCTCATTTTCAATCTCTGATCATACTTATAATTATTCTATCACTAAACTCTTTGGTTTCTCAACTGGAAACTTATTCAATACAAATCTGATGAAATTCCATTATAAGTACCACTTCGGTAAGGGGGAGGGGTTGTAGGACCTCTGACTCGACTTTCTTATACATACACATATGACACAACTTCCATCATCATAGCAACATCATCAAAATCATATCATTTATTCAGGCAATGCAATATTCATGTTGGCTTACTCAAATTTTCCCATTGTCCCATTTAGACAATATACTTATGCATACATTCTATGTTTTCTAGATAACTTTACTTATCCATTCATTTATTTAAATTAATTCATGTTCATGACATCATATAAGGCCAAACAAACACAGATATTTGCATCACAATCACAACATTCATTTCGTGCATCATCATGTACATATCATTACAATCATATAATTCAGTCCAACAATTTAACATAGATAAGTTCATTTCATTATAATCCTTTATCTCATAAAAATTATATATCATTAACATTCATCAACATTCAACGTCCAATCAAGGCTAGGACATTTTCATTCGTATCATGATATTATGACCTTTATTCATACCTCTACTACTTTCTATTTTTTTTTCCGTTCATCTTATCAAGTAAGCCACATACACTACATCATATGAGTATTAAGCAAATATGGATATTTATCATAACATGAACTTTCATCTCACATATTATCACATATGTATCATAAACTTTTATTCATACTTTTCTGAACCGAGACTTATCATAATCATAACTTTACTCAAATACCTTCACATAATATTGAACATGGTCAGCGCAGCTCGGTTGGAGAGTACCCTGTATAAATAAGACGGTACTTATACGCGTCGGAAAACATCACACTATCACAGATCAGTGGCATGGCATGTATAGCTAAACTTTTACACATACTAAGTTAGTACGAGAACCGACTAAACCTGCTCTGATACCAATAAATGTAACGCCCCCTTACCCGAGACCGTCGCCGGAGTCGAGCACGAGGCATTACTAAACTTATTTGAGCACTTAAACAAATTCGGACAAGCTGTCCAACTGCATCATAGTTGCTTAAAAATTCATATCTCGAGTTCCGAAACTCGAAATCCAATTCCGTAAATTTTTCCTGAAACTAGACTCATATATCTATCTACTAATTTTTTTTTAGAATTTTTGGTTGGGCTAATTAGTACAGTTTATTAGTTAAAGTCTCCCCTGTTTCAGGGCTCGACTACTCTGACCTCTGTGTATTACGAATCAGATATCTCCCTGTACAGAGCTTAAATGACTATGTCGTTTGTTTCTAATAAAACTAGACTCAATAAGGAATCTGTAAATATAAAGCATGACTTCTAATTATCTTTTTAAAATTTATGGTGAATTTCCAAATTTAGAACAGGGGATCCAAAAATCGCTCTGGCCCTGTTTCACAAAAATTTAAACATCTCATAAAATATAGATCATATACCTGTTTCGCTTCTTCCATATGAAAATAGACTCATCAAGCTTCGATTCCATAACTTATTCATTATTTAATTCCATTTCTACTATTTTTAGTGATTTTTCAAATTCTCATCTCTACTGCTGTCTGAATCTATTTTATGGTAAATTTTACCTATTTCATGGTTTCCATGGATTAACTAGCAATTTGACATACATAACACCAAATATGATCATGATTAGCCATTCCAATGGCTAATCATTACCAAGCATTTCCATACCACTCAATAACCATATCATAAGACCATATATACAAAATGATTATAATGCTATACATGCCATACTCAAAATATACAAGCCATTATGCCAAGATGGTATACGGATAGTGTGAGTGGGCCTCCGACCGTTCCCGATTTCCGAGCTAGCTTGTCAAAACTATAAGGAATGAAAAGGAGGGAGTAAGCATAAATGCTTAGTAAGTCCATATGAAATTAATAAGCAATTACCAACATGCTTTTAAGATAAAACACCACAATTGTACAATTTCTAATGATTTTCTAAAATCATAACAGGGGATCTCGAAGTCATTCAAACTCTGTCTCACAACAATTTAAATATCTTATAACATAAAATCCAATTGCATGCACCGTTTCCTCTATATGAAACTAGACTCATCAGGCTTTAATCTCATATTTTATTCAGCCCTTAACTCAATTTCCATAATTTATGGTGAATTTCAAAAGATACACTACTGCAGTAATCCAAAACTGCCAAGGCCATATTTATTCATTCACCACTATTATTCACTAAATCCATACAATATCATTTCATCCATCATGGTAAGAATACATAATTATGCTTCATAAGCATAGATCCATAATCTCAATGTCATCAAGTATCAAGAACTTATTCCAAATCGTGTCATTTTCATAGTATTCACCAATTCTTAATCTTTTCGGGCCATTTTACATTTTCGTTCATAATCAAATTAGGGAACAACTACGGAATTGAGTACCTCATTATCACAATGCCATAGTAAAATTATGGTCTTGCACATAGTCACATATCACATACCGAGGCCATAGCCCAGCCATGGTCTTATACGGATCACATATCACACTGATGCCATATCCAGATATGGTCTTATACAGTAGCACATATCACACCGATGCCATATCCTGGATATGGTCTTATACGGAAGCACAAATCACATTTCTCCGAAGCCATAGCCCAACTATGGTCTTATACGGAAATCACATTTCACATGCTGCCATGGTCCAACCATGGTCTTTTCCGTCAATTCCTCTTAGCCACTGAATGAAAGTACTCAAGTCCGTTGTTCCATTTAATTTGTACTTTTATTCAAATATCATTTTACAATTATCACAGTTTAATGACATTTTATATACAATAATATACTATATCATTCATGAAATTTTCATTTCAAAACATTAAATTACACATTGCATTATTAAAAATCATATGAACTTACCTCGATATAAAATATTAGCAATCGAGACTATTCCTCGTAAACTTTATTTTTCCCTCGATCACGACTTGAATCTCGTTTCTCTTGATCTATTAAATAAATTATTTCTACTCATTAGCATTTATTTGATTTCTACTTCACTTCACAATTTATGCTGTTCAAATTTTGAAATTACACTTTTACCCTAAAATTTACAGTTTTTACAATTTAGTCCCTACTCAATTCACCCATCAATTGAACTAATTTTTTCTCAATTAACACTTAAATTTATCATTATAAATTATTTCACAACCTTTGATATTCTCAATTTCAACACCAACATCTAATTCACAACTTTTTCACAATTAGGTCCTAAATACCATTTTCTATCAAAATGACTTAATAAAACAACCTTAATATGAAATTAGAACTTCAATTTCATAATAATTCATCATATACTACCCTTACTCAGCCAGGGTAACTTCCAATTTCACCCACCAAATCAAAAACTAATGAATTAGATGATTGGACCTAATTGTAAAAGTCACCAAAACATAAAAATTACTGAGAAATAGTAAAAATTGAACTTACATGGTGTAAAAATATGAAAAACCAGCATAGGAGACCTGGTACGACGTTTCTGGCTGAGAAAGATGAAGAAAATGTCTAGATTTTTCAATTACATCATTATTTAATTACTAACTTTTATGCTATTTCTAATTTTGCCCCTTGTTCACATTGTTTTCTTGCTTATTTCATACCCAAACCGTCCAGCCATTAACCTTTGGGTCTAATTGCTCTTTAAATCCATCTTTTTAAATACTTAAGCTATTTAATCACATCCCACAATTTTACAATTAGTTCAATTTAGTCCTTTTCACCTAATTAACTACCGAAATCTTAAAATTTCTTGACGAAACTTTAACACTAACTTATTTACACTCCATAAATATTTCTAAAAATATTTATGGCTCGGTTTATGAATTCGAGGTCTCGATACCTCATTTTAGACCCAATTTACTTATTAAATTCTTTTCTCTCTTTTTTTTTACACAAAATTCACTAATTCAAAATTCTTCTAAATTCACACTTGACTCATAATTATTAATTTATTAAATTTTTAAACATACTTGTCGGATTTAGTGATCTCAAATCATTGTTCCGATATCACTGAAATTTGGGCCGTTACACTTTTGAAGCTTGTATATATGGTATATGGCATGTACAGGTTAGAGTCATTTTGGTATGTTTTGAGCTATGATGTTAGCCATTGATTTGGCTTGTTAATGATGTAAAATGTTGGTATGTTTTTAGCAATTTAAGTTGGCTTAAGTTCTTTGATTGGTAAGTGATATATGTGATGCATATAATGCCTTATATGTTGGTTTGTTTTGGTATGTTTTCCATAGTTGTGGATATAGTTTAATGGATGTTGATTTAGTTAGTTATAAATGTTTGAGGAATGCTAAATTTTGATGGATTTGGTACATTTGTATATGGAATTTAGTAGTTGAATTGGTTGATGTTATATATATTTCGACGAAGGCACATCTATCGAATGGTAGTATAGTTATGGTGAGTCCAGAATATCGTATCCACGAGGACTAAAAGTACTAGTAATAACTATCTTTCTATTATTTAGCCTATAATTAAAGGGACTTGTTTTAATCTGAAATTAACTAACTAATTAACTATAAATACGAAAGAAAGCGAATTAGGAAAATACTTAAGAAAACCAATGAGAGAGACAATACCCAGGAAAGAATCCACCTAGACTTCACATATTATTCTGACTCTGAATCAAATGATTTATTCACTTGTCTTGATCCGTAGAAATCCCTAAATTATGTTAATATCTCTTTCGAGACTAAAAACAACTGACTCTAGGTTGATTAATTGAAATCTCCTTCTAATTAAAACCCCTATCGTCATATTAACTCGATCTATGGATTTCCCTATTAGATTTGACTCTAATTTGGCAGATTTTTGTCGTCCTATTTTTAGGATTGCATGCAACTCCGCTTAATTATGCTAGATCTACTCTTAAACAGGGACTTTTGATCCTCTGAATAAGCATATCAAACTTGGATTAATATCCTGAAAATATTAAGGCAAGGATTAAGAACACATAATTAAGAACAAGAACAAGTATTTGTCGTGTAATTCAGATAATTAAATAATAAGATCTATCATAGGTTTCATTCTCCCTTGGTATTTAAGGAGTTTAGTTCATAATGTAAAAGGAAAACTGTAACACCCCAAACCCGGCCTAGACGTTATGGCTGAATCTGGTGATGTCACATGATAGCGTTTAAAACTAAGTTGTTAAGATAAAATAATTTTTCATTTGTTCACACTTGTTAACCCCAAAATCGTTACTCATCTAGTCATTCATTTTTACACATTACGTTGCAGAAGCTTTTAAAAGTCGTTTTGAGTAAATCGCGTGTTCAGAGAAAACTTTGCTTTTTGAAAACTGAGTTTTTAAACGTCTTAATAGTTATAAATCCATAAAAATAAGTAATAACCCAAAAAAGTAAAAGTCCTAGAAAGTGTGCAATTTACATAAAAAATTACCCCAAAGTATAATTAAAATTAAATACCCATAGTTGAAATAAAATTTTAGGTTCCTATGACCACCGCCAAGTGCTCCGCTGCACCGATTCATCAAGTCTGGGTGTTACCTGCATAGACTAAGCAGAAGGGGTTAGTTTACGTAAACTCAGTGTGTAATTCCCCGTGCAAACAAACAGACAGTATCAGTTAGGGCTTTAGCCCATCTCAGTACAAAAGCAGTCATGCGTTTAGGCCATGGCCCATTACAGTATCAGTAATTAGTACAGTAACAGATTATGCAGTAAACAAGTCCTACCCAGCCAGCCTCTACACACCATCTCCGTCCAACCCTGCACTCCATGTGGGGATATAATCAACCCACCCATCCCTACACTCCAAATTAGTACCGAAAGTGGCACTAGACAGTAATTTACAGCTGAGCTACCAGTATATTAGGCTTAAAGCCTTTTAGTACACTTCCTCCTCATATATCATCCTATCCCCATGCAATGCAACATACAGTCATGGCATGCTACCGCATAGTGTCATGCATATAATCAGTACAGTATTCTAATCATGCTCAGTAAACAGTCATACATATATCATTCAGTTAATTAGGGAATCAAAACATAGCTTACCGACCCCACAGTAGGTTCACAGTCGTCCCGGGCGACTCGTGCAAACTTAACGAACAAATTAGTAAATTGGGCTCACACGGCCATGTCATCTGCCCGTGTGGCCCACACGGCCTAAATTGGCCTTGGTCGTATGGATCACACGGCCTGACCCAACATCCCACATGCTCGTGTGGCCCACACGGCCCAAATTGGTCTAGCCCGTGTGTCACACATGGCCTACCTGGCTATCACAAGGCCGTGTCACGCACGCATGGCTTGGCTTATCGCTCACACGCCTGTATTCTATCACATGGCCTACCACGCGGGCGACCACACGCCCATGTGGCTTCGACAGAATGGTTTTCAGCTCTCACCGAAACCTCATTTTTTACATTTTCGAGTACATACACCTGGTCTTGATTGATGTAAAAACGATCCCCGTACACTCCAGAACTGGTAATGAGCAGGAACCTTAACGCTGAAATGCCTCAGAAACACTGACAAAAACTTGTCCTTCTCTGAACGAGTGTAACAACGTTGACCTAAAAGACTACAATAGAAAAATCAGAAAGAAAAGGGGAAACATAGAAGAATTTTGACAGACTAAGGGGAAAAAGAGACGTCAAACTAGAAGAAAATTTCTAGGGATTTCAAAAAAATAAAAATAAAATAAAATAAGAGATAACAAAATCCCCCTCAATCCTACTAAATCACTACCAATTGGTAACTACCCACTCCATAGACTTTTAACTCCATCCAAACAATCACTGCCAACTGAAACAAAAATTAATACCTACGCTCGCATCTGGATTCGACCCCAAGACCTCCAACACCCCAACACTCCACCTAACCACCAGATCAGCAGGCCCATTCTGATATGATTCTATAAATACTTAAACTTAAGCCCTATAGAGTAGGTTATTGTTTTACACATAAAAAGGCAAAATTTTTCTAAGACAAGGCTTGAACTTGGGACCTCTCGCACACATCTAGAACACTTAACCACTGAAGCAGATACTCAATTATGTCACAACATATGATAAATAAATATATGGGATTTTGAGGCGTTACAACGCTGCCCCCTTAAAGAAAATTTCAGCCTCGAAATTTTACTTGATCAGAACAGATAAGGATATTGCTGTCGCATCACATCCTCAGCCTCTCATATAGCCACCTCAGGGCTATGATTACTCCAAAGAACCTTAGCCAATGGGACAGACTTTCTTCTTATATCCTTAACGTCCCGCTCCAAATCTAAACTGGCTCCTCCTCAAAGGTCATATCTGGCCTAACCTTAATCTTCTCAACAGGAATAATATGTGTGGGATCAGAGCTGTAACACCTTAACATCGAAACGTGAAAGACATCATGGATCTGATCCAGCTCTAGGGGTAGTTCTAACTGGTAAGCAATAGGTCCCACTCGTCTCAGAATGCGGTAAGGCCCAATAAATCTAGGGCTCAGCTTGTCCTTTCGACCAAACCTTAGAACCTTTTTCCAAGGCAAGACTTTCAGAAACACGAAGTCTCCCAAAGAATACTCAATTTCACGATGCTTCAGGTCTGCATAAGACTTCTGTTTATCTGATACTACTTTTAGTTGGTCTCAAATCAGTTTAACCTTATTCTTGGTATAAGAAACCAGTTCAGGGCCCAGAACACGTCGCTTGCCCAACTTAGTCCAACATGATGGTGTGCGACACCTACAACCATATAATGCCTCATAAGGTGCTATCTGTATTCTAAACTGATAGATGTTGTTATAAGCAAACTCTGTTAACGGCAAGTAATCCTCTCAACTGCCATAGAAATCAATCACACAACTCCTTAACATGTCCTCCAGTATCTGAATCACCCTCTCCAGCTGACCATCTGTCTGAGGATGGAAAGCAGTACTGAAGTCCAATCTTGTACCCAGAGCTTCATAAAGCTTTTTCTAGAACTGAGACGTGAAGCGAGGATCCCTGTCAGAGATGATAGAAACCGGTACCCATGCAGTCTTACTATCTTAGGTACAAACAGTTTAGCCAGCTTTTGTAGAGAGTAATCAGTGCAAGCAGGTATGAAATGAGTGGAGTTGGTCAATCGATCTACGATGACCCATACTAAATCCTTCTTAGTGGGTGTTAGGGGCAACCCACTAACGAAGTCCATAGTCACTCGCTCCCATTTCCAGAGTGGAATCTTAACTGACTGAAGCAACATTGAAGGTAACTGATGTTCAGCCTTAACTTGCTGACATGTCAAACATTTACCCACAAAGTCTGTAACCTCATGCTTAAGACCTGGCCACCAATATAACTCACAAAGGTCTCGGTACATCTTATTTCCACTATGATACATAGTATAAGGGTTACTATGCACCTTTCGCAGTATAGACTGCCTCAATTCGGTATCTTTTGGAACACAGATTCTTCTACAAAAATAGAGTAGTCCTTTGCTATTTAGTTCAAAATCCATAGTATTCCTACTCTCAACTTGTAGGAAGCAAGGACCTAACGACTTATCCTCCACATGTTTACCCTTAATCTTATCCATCCACGTCGGTTTAACCTGAAGCTTGGCCAACAAACTACCATCATCAAATAAATTGAGGCGAGCAAACATCGCCCTCAGATCAGTCATAACTCTATGGCTCAGTGCATCGGCCACCATATTGGCCTTACCCAAATGGTATTCGATCATATAGTCATAGTCCTTAAGCAGCTCAATCCATCTATGCTGCATAAGATTTAACTTCTTCTGAGTGAAGAGATACTTGAGGCTCTTGTGATCCGTGTAGATGATACATTTTTTACCATATATGTAATGCCGCCAGATTTTAAGTGGGAAAACCACTGCGACCAACTCCAGGTCGTGTGTCGGATAATTAGTCTCATGAGTCTTAAGCTGACGAGACGCATAAGCTACCATCTTACCCTCTTGCATCAACACACATCCCAAACCAACATGTAATGCATCACTGTAGATAGTGAACTCTTTTCTAGACTCTGGCTGTATCAAAATAGGGGCCTTTGTCAGTACAGTCGAGCTTCTCAAAGCTCTCTTACTGCACATCAGTCCATTTAAATGGCACCCTTTTACGTAGCAGCTTAGTCAGTGGTGCAACGATAAGTGAGAACCCCTCTACAAATCATTGATAATACCCAGCCAGTCCCAGAAAATTGTGGATCTCAGATACACTTTTAGGTTGCTTCCAATCTAGAACAACCTCAACCTTTCGAGGGTCAACTCTAACCCCCTCCGCTAAAACCACATGTCCCAGAAACGTTACTTCACCCAACCAGAACTCATATTTACTAAACTTGGCGTACAGTTGTTTCTCTCGTAGAATCTGTAGAACCACTCTAAGATGTTCATCATGCTCATCCCCAGTCTTCGAATACACCAGTATGTCATCAATAAATACCACTACAAATCGATCTAGATAAGGCTAAAACACTCAGTTCATCAGATCCATAAAAGCCACCGGTGCATTAGTCAGTCCAAATGGTATTACTAGGAACTTGTAATGTCCATAACGAGTCCTAAACGTCGTCTTATGCACATCAGCCTCTTTAATTCTTAACTGGTGATAACCTGATCAGAGATCAATCTTAGAGAAATTGAAGCACCTCGGAACTGGTCAAACAGATCGTCTATCCTCGGTAGGGGGTACTTATTCTTGATGGTCAGCTTATTCAGTTGCCGGTAGTCGATACACATACGCATGGATCCATCATTTTTTTTCACAAACATCACTAGTGCCTCCCAAGGAGACACAGTAGGACGAATGAATCTACGATCCAGTAACTCTTCTGAGCCTTAAGCTCTATAAGCTCTTTCGATGCTATTTTATAGGGAACGACAGACACCAGAGCTGTACCGAGAAGTAGCTCAATCCCAAACTCCACTTCTCTACTCGGAGGTAACCCTGGTAACTCTTCAGGAAACACGTCTGGAAAGCCTTTAACCATCCTAATATCCTTAACTACCGAATCCCTAGAATCTGAAACACTGATGTAGGCCAAATACGCTTCACATCACTTATGAACCAAATTTTCGACCCTTAATGCAGAAATCACATTCGATAAATAATTTCGACGCTTCCCAATTACTACTACTTCGTTGTCCTCCGCAGTTCTCAGTACAACCCTTTTTGTGATACAATCCAAGCTCACTCGGTGCTTAACGAACCAGTCTATTTCCAGCATCAGATCAAACTCTCCAAAAGGCACTTTCATTAGATCAGCCAGAACGATAACCCCTTGAATCTCTAAAGGAACGTCTCTAAACAACTTATTTACCCTTACCGATTGTCATAGAAAACTTAGTACTGTCACCTCACTTGCAATGCTCTCAACCAAGATACCCAAGTTTTCAGACACAGTATAATTTTTATAGGAGTGAGTGGATCCTATATCTGTCAGTACAGTGTAAGGTACATTATAAATAAAGAACATACCCGTGATGACATCTGGAGCATCTCTGTCCTTTCGGCAATGTGCAGCATAAACTAAAGCTAGCTATCTCGCCTCAATATGACCAGCACCTCTGCCCAGTACTCTCTGACCACGGCCCAACCCATTACCACCTCTGGCCTACCTACGGCCTCTCAGTGGCTGTTGTACTACTTTCAGTAGTAGTGTAGTACCAGTACTAGGAGCTTGCATCTGATCAGGCCTTCGCGGACACTCTCTAATACGGTGCTCTAAAGAACCGTACCTCAAACAAGCCCCAGTTCTTTTCCAACACTCACCCTGATGGCGTATTCCACAGTCAGTACATGGCATCTGTCCAGTAGCAGCAATAGGAGCCCCAAATTTGACCGGTCCATTAATCCTAGCCTTTTTCTTAGGCCTCTGAATGGAACTTGGGGGCTCCGAATCCTTCTTATTCCTACCTCTTTCTCTATTCTAGCGTTTCGCGCACTTCACTTCCTCGGCTATCTTTGTCTTATCAACTAGAGTAGCAAAGTCCCGCTCTCTGTGTAGAGATATTGGAACCCTCAGATTATCCCTGAGGCCATCCTCAAAGTGAACACATAGCTCATACTCAGTGGCCACCATATCTCGCGCATAGCGACTCAATCGTAGAAATTCAGCCTCATACTCGGCCATTGATCTATCCCCTTAAGTCAAATTCAAAAACTCCCTCCTACGGGCATCCACATAAGTGGCACCCACATACTTCCCTTGGAAGGCAGTTTTGAAGAACTCCCAGGATAGTCGATCGAGCTGAGTGGCTTCATTAACCGTAAGCCACCATTGGTAAGACTCATCTCTTGACAGTGACACTGCACCCTTTAGTTTTTGCTTGGGGGTGCAGTCCAGATCATCCATGATCCTCTTTGTGGCCTCAATCCAGTATTCAGCCACATTAGGGGCGACCTTAACGACACCCCTGAATATTTCAGCTCTATTAGACCGGTATTGGGCCTCCAGCTCTTAACGACACCTCGGCCTCCAGCTCCAGTATTGGGCCCAGTAACCCTTTCCAAAATCCTCAACATTGCCTGGGACAGTGAATCATCCTCAGCCACTCGATCATGAGACCCTAACCCAGACCCATACCCAGTTATTGTAACCGGCGACACGTTCGTCTTGCTAGTGTCTAAATTCAGCATATCACCCAATGAAGATAACTCAACTTGAGCCTCTCTATGGCCTCTACCACGGCCTCTTGTACCTCGTCCGCGAGTACATCGTATGCTCATTATCGAATCGCGTTTATCTGAATTTAACAGTTTTATGCATCAATTTATAGTTTTAGTAATTTTTAACAAAAGTTTTATGCAGGATAGTATCAGTAATTTGGAGTTCATTTTCGTACAATGCAGTGTCTAACAGTTTAACCGTAGTCTTAGTATATACTACTTATAGCAGTTTCAGTCAAAACATATAACAGTTATAGAGAACTTACAGAATCGGCGCCGGAGACTCAGTGTACCACACGTTTAGTAGAAATATTCCAGTATTTAAAAATTAATTAAAAAAATAAGTTTTTCTTTTTAAAATCCAATTCTACAGCCGAGTTTTGTAACCTGACTCTAATACCACTAAGTGTAACACCCTAAACTCAGCTTAGACTTTATGGCCGAATCTGGCGATGTCACATGATAGCGTTTGAAACTAAGCTGTTATGATAAAATAATTTTTCATTTGTTCACACTTGTTAACCCCAAAGTCATTACTCATCTAGTCATTCGTTTTTACACATTACGTTGCGAAAGTTTTTAAAATTCATTTTGAGTAAATCGTGTGTTTAGAGAAAACTTACTTTTTGAAAACTGAGTTTTTAAATGTCTTAGCAGTTATAAATCCATAAAAATAAATAATAACCCAAAATAAGTAAAAGTCTCAGAAAGTCCTCAATTTACATAAAAAATTATCCCAGAGTATAATTAAAATTAAATACCCATAATTGAAATAAAACGTTAGGTTCATATGGCTACCGCTAAGTCCTCCACTGCACCGATTCATCAAGTCTGGGGGTTACCTACACAGATTAAGCAAAAGGGGTGAGTTTACGTAAACTCAGTGTGTAATTCCCCGTGCAAACAAACATACAGTATCAGTTAGGGCTTTAGCCCATCTCAGTACAAAAATAGTCATGCGTTTGGGCCTTGACCCATTACAGTATCAATAATTAGTACAGTAACAGATTATGTAGTAAACAAGTCCTACCCAACCAACTTCTACACACCATCTCCGTCCAACCTTACACTCCATGTGGGGATATAATCAACCCACTCATCCCTACACTCCAAATTAGTATCGAAAGTGGCATTAGACAGTAATTTGCAGTTGAGCTGCAAGTATATTAGGCTTAAAGCCTTTTAGTACACTTCCTCCTCATATATCATCCCATCCCCATGCAATGCAACATACAGTCATGGCATGTTACCGCATAGTACCATGCATATAACCAGTACAATATTCTAATCATGCTCAGTAAACGGTCTTACATATATCATTTAGTCAATTAGGGAATCAAAGCATTACTTACCAACCCCACAGTAGGTTCATAGTCATCTTGGGCGACCCGTGTAACCTTAGCGAACAAATCAATAAATTGGGCTTACACGCCCATGTCATTTGGCTGTGTGGATCACACAGCCTAGCCCACCATCCCACACGCCCGTGTGGTTCACTTGTGTGGGCCCACACAGTCGAAATTGGTCGAGCCCGTGTGTCACACATGGCTCACCTGGCCGTCACACAGTCATGTCACGTATGCACACCCTGGTTCGTCGTTCGTACGCCCGTGTTTCACCACACGGCCTACCACACAGACGACCATATGCTTGTGTGACGTTGATAAAATTTTTTTTGGCTTTCGCAGAAACCTCATTTTCTGTATTTTCGAGTACACACACTTGGTCTTGATTAATGTAAAAATGATCCCCGTGCACTCCAAAACTGGTAACGAGTAGGAACCTTAAGGCTGAAACGCCTGAGGAACACCGAAAGAAACTTGTCATTCTCTGAACGAGCGTAAGAACGTTGACCCAAAAGACTGCAATAGGAAAATCGAAAAGAAAAAGGGGAAACAGAGAAGAATTTTGGCAGACTAAGGTGAAATAGAGACTTCAAACTAAAAAAAATTCTGGGGATTTCGAAAAAATAAAAATAAAATAAAATAAGAGATAAAAAATCCCCTCTCAATCCCACTAAATCACTACCAACTGGTAACTACCCATTCCACAGAGTTTTAACTCTATCCAAACACTCACTGCCAACCGAAACAAAAATTAATTCCTACACTCGCCTGGATTCGACCCTAGGGCCTCCAACACCCTAACACTCCACCTAACCACCAGACCAGCAGGCCCATTCTGATATGATTCTATAAATACTTAAACTTAAGCCCTATAGACCAGGTTATGGCTTTACTTGTAAAAATAGAAAACTTTTCCAAGATAAGGCTTAAACTTAGGACCTCACACACACACACACCCAGAACACTTAACCACTGAAAAAGATACTCAATTGTGTCACAACATATGATAAATAAATATATGAGATTTTGGGGCATTACAAAAACATCTCAAATTTAGAAAAACAACAAGACATAAAAAACTCAAATAAACTTAGAGAAATTTGAATGGAGATCTTCAATCTTGAAGTGGATCTACTTTCGAGATGATTCCAACAACTTCCTTCGAGTGATTTATGCTTTCTCCTCTGTGTGTCCCTTTAGGTCTACTTCTAGTGTGTTTATATAGACTTTAGAATGCTCAGAAACCCTAAAAATTGACTTTTTCAGCGTGTTTGGGAAACATGAAGCAATATCGACATGGGCTACCACATGGGTGTGTGGCTGGCCTGTGTGGTTCGTCTTGGCAGTGTAGATCTTTAAATCAGTCCGTTTTGTCTGTTTTTGGCCCTTTTTCTATTCTTTTTGTTCCCCTATGCTCTCCTAAGTATAAAATATGAAATTAAAGGATTAAGAGCATCAAATTCACTAAATTAAATAATAAATTATCCAAAAACAAGCTAAGCATGGGATTAAAATGTGTTACTTTTATGGTTTATCAATATAGCTTGATATATGATTGATTTGGCATGTTTTTGGTTGCCTAAAAATGTAAGGAAATGGTGCTATTTTGGTTGATTTATATGCTTGTGGATAGGGTGGCAAATTGGCTTTACAAATGACCTATTTTTGTCCATACAGGTAGAGACACGGGTGTGTGTCTCAGCCGTGTATGACACACGGTCATGTTACATGGCCTTGTGTCCCCTAGGGTAGCCCTACGACTTAAGTCAGTATACCCTACATGTTTGACACGGCCTAGACACAAGGGCATGTCTACTGGCCGTGTGTGTCACACAAATTCACACACGAGCGTGTGACTGACTGTGTGACATAAGTCAGTGTACCCCCTAAATGACACATGGTGTAACATCCCGAAATAGGGCCTAATCGGAATAATGGTTTCGAGATCATAAATCTGATGTTAAAATATTCAGATTTTGATCACTATAAGACTTAGAATATATGAGTATGCATGTGGTAAAGTTTCATGAGGAAATTTTAAGAATAAAGTGCCCGATTAGAAATTAAGGACTAAATTGAATAAGATGAAAAACTTGGGTTTTAGGTGCAATTTGTGAAAAATTATTTTGAAATATGAATTAGAAGGTCTCAAAGAGTAATTTTCCTAATTTCTAAAATTTTGGACAAATATGGACATCAATGGAAATTTTTGTAACTTTAGTGAATAAGTGCATTTTGGTCATTTAGATATTAAATGAATTAAAAAGGGAAAAAGAGCCAAAAATCAGCTCATCTTCCTCATGTTGCTGCTGAAAATTCAAAGGTACCATAGCTAGGGTTTCTTCAACTTTCAAGCTTGATAGTAAGTCAATCCTAGCCCCATTTTTAATTTTTTTTGCATTTTTGACATCCTTGCAACTTGCTCTCTTCATTTCTACCCATATTTCATGCTAGGGTTTATTTTTAGAAAATTAGCCATGCATGAGTTAGATGTATTTTGATGGATTATGGAAGAATATGATAGTTTAAAGTATGGAAAACAACTTTTGTTAAGTAATTTTGCATGGAAACCCTAAAAAGGACTTATTTGTAAAAGTTATGAAAATGCGTAGAAAAGTGTGAAATGAAGGAAATTATGGGTTGCTATAAGTACAAGAGGTATTTGGCTAGGCTTGGGTAATCGAGAAATCACTTGCATTTCTTCATACGAGCCTAGGGACTAATTTGTGAATAAGTGAAAGTTTAGGGGTAAAATAATAATTTTATCAAAGCATGAGTTTAGGGTCGATTTGAGTAATGTGTGAAGTTAATGAGCTAAATTTGCTAATATAGATCAAGAAAGAAGATAACCCAATCTTGATAAAGGCAAGAACAAAGTGTACGAGGCTTAGGCATTATTTCGAATATTTTGTACCGAGGTAAGTACATGTACAAATAAATACCTTAATTGATGTTTTAAATGTTTAAATAACATTTAGATAATTAATACATTATTTGGTTACCTTGTTGCTATAATATGTTTTGATGATTTATTCTTATGTTACAAGCATTGTCATATTAGTATTCATATATGATAATGTCATATGTTATAAGGCCAACATTCCGAGAATGTTTGACAAAGAGATGAAAGTCCAAAAGTCCCGTTTGAACTTAGGAATAGGTAAGGATACAAGTGACATGTCACTAGGTTATTTATGTATGTATGAGCTCATTTGATGACATGATACATGCTAGGTCCGGGAGCTTGTGTAGCCTCGTTGAGAGGCATGTAATTATGTGGTACACGTTAGGTTCGGGAGCTTATGTAGCCCTGTTGAGAGGTGTGGTTATGTGATGCATGCAAGGTCCGGGTGCTCTTATGTAGCCCTGTTGAGAGGCGTGCTATGTTTTGATTATGGCACTTTGGTGCGTTTGTATTCAAGCATCCTATCCATTATTCTGAATGTTCAATGGGTAATGTATATGGAGTTCGAACGCAGGCTAAGTAAGGTATATATGTGTGCAAGGAAGCAAAGGTATGTGTTTAATCTTGTGTACTCCTATGACTATGATGATTCATGGAAATATATGTTTTTGTGTATTATGCTTAAAAGAAAATCTAAATCATCTGTTTGATGAAAGGTATGAAAAGGTGACAAAGGTGTAAATAATATTCCATGGCCTAAATAAGATCTACTTTATTTGTATATGTACTTACTAAGCTTCGTAGCTTACCCTTCCCTTTTTCCATTTCTTTTAGATTCGTCAAGCTAGCTCAAAGGATCGAGAACGTCAGAGCTCAGGTCACACTATCAACTGAACTTTGGGTATAATACATTTGATTATTTTGAGTCATGGCATGTATAGGTGATTGCTATTTTGCATATATGTCATGTAGTTAGCCCAAGGTAATGGTTCTCTATTTAGTATGATTATTGTGTATATGGACAAGTGATTTGGTCCATATAATTGTTTGGGAGGTTTTCTTATAATTATTCCATTGAATGCATGCCAAATTGTGCATGTGCTTGTGGTCAGTGCTAGATAGTATGATGATATGCATGTTGGAGTGCATAAGGGATCTTGGGTAACCAATGGCTCGGAAGATAGCCTCCAAACGGTCCACATGGATAGATACATGAGTAAGTGTCTAGACCGTGTGTGACACACGGACGTGTTGTTCAGCCGTGTGTCCCCTACATCCCAAAATTTCATGTTGCATGTTTTGTAGTATTTACACGGGTTGGAGACACGACCGTGTGTCTCATCCGTGTATGACACACGGGCAGGCCACACGGGCATGTGCATTGGCCGTGTGTCCCTAAATGAATGATGATGTCATAAACAGAATGTCCAGATTTTCGAATACGGACGATGACATGGGCGTGTCTAGGCCATGTGAGGGACACGGGCCAAGGACACGAGTGTAACGCCCCAATTTTCGGGAATCCTGTGAATGTTGGCATAGGTTTAATTATGTTAGTGGGCCTCTAGAAAGCCCAAACTTAAGATAGAACCCGACAATTTTAGTTAATTTTTGTTCCATAAGAAAAATGGGGTGAAATTATGAAATAGGACCTATGTAAAAATGTTTGAAAATGCTATAGATTAAATTGAAGTGGCCAAATAAATAGGAGTGCAAAATAGGAGGATTTGCATGACAAACCTCCCATTTTACATGAAGTGGCCAGCCATCATGTTGTTGTAGACAAAATGTACACTTGATATCCATAATTTATGGTACAAATTGATACAAATTGATAAAAGGTTAGGTAAATGTTCCATGATAATAGGTTAGGTAAATGTTCCATGATAATGGGTTAGGTAAATGTTTCATGATAAGAATTTCATGTCTTTTGTATTAAAGAATTAAATGGATGAAATATGAAGTTTTATTAAAAGAAAAAGGGGTGAAAAGAACAAAGTTTTGTCCATATTTGTTCATCATAGCTGAAAGTTAGAGAAGAGAAAGGAGAGGAGAAAGCTCTTGAGTATTCGGTCATTAGGAGGAGGAAAATTGAAGGTAAGTTCTTGGTACCTTGCTTCTATTTTGAGGTTCATGAGTTCTTCTTGATTCTACCTTAACTCTTGAAGTATATTTTGATTTTTAGTTGTGTTGTGAGCATTTAGTCATGAATTAAAATGAAGGAAATGGTTGTTGTTTCATGTTCTTTTGATGAAAAATGGAAGATAGGTGAAGTTGAGCCAAACAAATGAGCATGCATGTGCCTTAGATGTTAAAGGGAAAAATCAGCTAACATGTTGTGCTTTAAAATTATGAAATGGAGATTATACTTAAGTAAAATCATAGATATGTGATGATTGATTGGTGATATACATGTTTAAATAACAAGCATGCAAGTTAGGTGTGAAAGAGTGATTTGGTAATAAATCTGCTTGGGACAGCAGCAGTAACGTGACTTTGGAAAATCACCATAAATTGTGGGAGATGAGTTAGAAGCTGCATAATTTATTTAATTAAAGCTTAATGAGTCTAGTTTCAAATGGAATAAACTAGAACATATTTTGAATTCTGTACAATGAGAAATTTGATTCGTAATGAAGAGTGGTCAGATTAGTCAAACAGTAAAACATGGGAAACTTTAAGAAAAATCTGGTATTGATTGGCCATACCAAAAATTCTGAAAATTTTATGGATAGAAGATATATGAGTCTATTTTCAGGGAAAATTAAAGGCACTTGATTTGGAGTTTCGTAGCTCCAGTTATAAATAATTTAGTGACTGTTGCTCAGGAAGACAGCTTGCAGTGAAATTATGATTATGTGGTAAACATTGACAAAAATTTGTTAATGAGTTGCTTATTGTTTTCTTATAAGCTTACTATGATCTGTAGGTGTGGTTGGCCGAATATTGTAAGGGGTTAATACGTAGTTTGTATTTGAATAGTTAGATTAACGTGTTAGTAATCCAATTGTAGGCGGTTCGTGTGTGGATCTCGTCAGCATATCGTCGCAAATAGGTGTGTAACTAACACCCTCTTTCTTAGTCTGGATCGGCAAAAGTCGAAAAGCCGAAATGCCGAAAACCGGTATTTTGTAGATTTGCGAGTGTGCGAATGCTCGTGAGGTAAATCGATTAATGTTTTTGGTAAGCTGCAAAATTTGGACTGCAAAGTGCATGATTTCTGTGCCCTCGATATTTTTGGGCTTAATGGGCCAAAAATTGGAATGATGGGCCAACGGGCCCAATTCGGTAAGAACACTCGGTACGTGATTCTGTTAGTACGTGAAAAGTAGGAATATGCATGAAAAACCCTAAATTAGATAAATTACTGAAATACCTTTAAAAGTGGAAAATTTACAGTTTTACCCCTAGTAGATAAATTACCGAAATACCCCTAGGGTTAAATTGACCTAAATGCATGTTTGATTGTTGTTATTTATTGCATGCCATGTTGTTATTATCTGATGCATGGGATTGGGATATTGACGGAGGAAGTACTGAAAGTGGCTTGTCCACGTACTGGAGGCTTTGCCTCAATTTACTGTTAACTGAGCAGCAAGGCTGCAACTGTGGAGTGTTGGGCTGGGTGGGTTGAGCTATTCCCCACATGGAGTGTATGGCTGGTACGGGTGAAGTGTAGTGGTTGGTGGGTTGAGTAGTCTCCCCAAATGGGCTTGCATATGTTATTGATGTTGCATGTATTTTGAAATGGGCCTATGGGCCATACTGTTATCTGAATAAGGGGCTAAGGCCCAGTTTATTGTAATCTGAAAAGGGCTCTGGCCCAGTACCACTGTTACCTGAATGGGCTTAGGCCCAATAGGCTTGAGCTGACTTGGGCTTTGAATGAGTTTTCCTTACACACTGAGTTTCCCCAAATTCACCCCTTTTATTTTCATCCACGCAGGAAATCCCCAACCATAGTGGGCTTGGAGCTGTGAGGGAATTCGGAGTGGCCACCCGTTCTGAAAGTTTGATTTTCTTCTGGTGAACTGGACATCTTTTTAATTACGTTTGAGGTTTTAGGCTTTTAAATGTAATAAGGCCGCTTATTTATTTTTGATGGTTTTTAATATGTATTACTAAGATAGTTAATACTTATTTTAACTGTTGAAATTGGATAGCTTTAGGGCGCGTTTTCAAAAACAACAGTTGATTTCAAAATAACACGACAACAAGCAAAGCTTCCGCAATGAAAGTATTTTCCAAAATTAATCATTTTTTGTAAAAATGACTTAATCAAATCGGTTTCCTAGAAATATCCATGACGTTAAGGTGTGGCAATGGCGGTATGCATGTCTAGGATTGGATCCGAAGGGAGCTTGGTACTTAAGCAGTCCGATGGACTCACCATCTCTTTTTCGGTTTCCTACCTGGTGCACAGCTTCCATTCACTTTAATACTTAATGAATTAATCTTTTGAACATCAAGTACGATTTTCTGGACTTAGAATGGAAATTTTTTTTTAACGTTTTTGATGTGGCATGGCGGATCCGGCCATAACTTGTGGGCCGGGTTTGGGGTGCTACAACGGGAGTGTGTCTAGGCCGTGTGAAAACTACTGCACCTTGAACTGAGATAAATAAATTTAAGGATCCTGCACGAGCTAAGGGCACGGGTGTGCCTTCACACGGGCGTGTAAGGCCAGAACAAAAAAAATTTCCTTAAGTTTTTCTTATAATTTTGGTTCAGTCTGGACGACTCCAAATGTATGTTTTGTGCCTCGTATGCCCATATAAGGGACAAAATGATGGAATTGAAATTTATAACTCGCGTTTTATTTGGATATTTATATGTTTGTTACGTAATGCCTAGTACCTTATCCCAGTCTCGGGTTCGGGTAAGAGGTGTTACACATGACCTAGCATACGGACGTGTGTGGCCATTTCGAAGGGTACACGGGCTAAACACACGGGCGTGTGACCCAAGTCAGTAACCTCCCTAGTTTTCCCATGGCCATGGCACACGGGCGTGTCTCGGTCGTGTGGTGCAAGTCAGTATGTATGCCCTATTTTCACAGGACCCATGACATGGGCATGTCTTATACCTGTGTGAGGCATACGGCCTGTGACACGGGCATGTCTTATACCAGTGTAAGGCACAAAGCCTATTCACACTAGCATGTATCCCTCTGATCCTCGTTTAAGCATGTTTTAAGGTCTCGTAGACCTATTTAAGGGACTTTGTGCATGTGAATGAATGAGATGTGATATTGAATGTTTGATAAATTTTATATTGTCTGGTAATACCTTGTAACCCTATTCTGGCGACAGATACTGGTAGGGTTGTTACATGGGATGATTTCCACTATCCTTGAAAAAAATACAAAAAGTGTCACATTTCAAAAATCGGGTTAGTAGAATTGGGTTAGTGAACCAAGAGCTGTCACGTATTTACTTGTAAGGTTATCTTTGTACGATTGAATAATAAGTGAGTTACTGGTCTAATGGTTAAGAGTTAGTGAATTCATTCTTGAAACTTAAGTTTGAATCACTTCCCTCGGATCATTTTGAATTTGTGCATTTTGCTTCAAACCCTCGTAAGTGTCACGACCTGTTTCAAAAATAAATGTTGTAAGAGTTTAAACAAGAATGAGTAATTGGTCTAGTGGTTAAGTATCCTTGAGACCCAAGTTCATTTCTCCTCTCCCGTGTAATTTTTATTTAACGCATTTTTGCTCAAAAACCCTAGTATGCCACCCTTTTGTTTTTAACCTAGGTATAAATTGTATTTTTCTTTACTGTTCAGTCTCTTTTTGCCCAATAGCTCACTTATTTTGTTGTCCCCTTCTACTATTTCTTTCCTCTTCTTTGTTTTTTTTTTATTTTCTTTCTTCTTCCTATTTCTTCCTGCCTTGTACCACCCATCATTGTTGCTGCCGATCCCTTTTGCCATTTATTGTCGTCGACTTTTCCCCTTGTCTCACCTTGCTGCCATATTTTTCTTTTCCTTTCTTTTTCATTTGTTGTTGTTGGCCACTTGGAAATTGTCAACTGTTGTTGATATTATTTGCACCATTGCCACCCACTTGAAACACCTCAAATACCTTTCTTTTATTTTTGATGTCAGTTTTGCATATCAATCGTCATAAATCCAAATTGAGTAGTGTAAGTGAAGCTTTTAAAATTAAATCTAAGTTGTTTATCTCCTCTTTCATATTTTGTAATGGCCGATTGATACTTTTCATGGCTAAATCTCACATGTCCCTTCCTTTGTGTTTTGACTGATTCAAAGTCTAGATCCAAATCATTTGGATCAGCAGTAGAATCAGAAGTCTGTTTGCAATTCCATCGTAAACCAAAACAGAGTAAGAAATGTTCCCTAACTTTAAATCTGAAAATTTTGGTATATTTCATGCTTTGGCCGAACCCTGTATGGTTAATTAAAGGTTGGTTTAATCATGTTGTATGTATCACATATAGATTTGATCGGGATCTGACTAGATCTAAACATTAGAGCTGCAGGATAGCATTAGTATTTTGGTTTTGTGATTAATCAAGTGTGGGTCTTACCTTTGAGTGTTTTAGGATTTTTTGGAATTGTGTAATATGCATGTTGACAATGTTACATGTTGATTTGTGCTTGGCTGAATGACCTTGAGATGGATTAGGAGTTGTCGATTAAGGTAAGTGCTAAAAGAGTGATGGCTGAATGTTATGGACCTTTATTGTGATTAAATGATTGTGCGAGTGTCGATTGTAATTACTAATTATATGTTTACTAAATTGCATGATGTATTAATGTTTATTTATTGCATGAATAAGCATGCCACTGAAATTGATAAACTGAAAGCATGTTAAGCTTGCCACTGTTATTGATTTTGTCACTTTTAAACATGATAAACTACATTCATTAAATGTCATATTGCATTGCATAGGTTTTGGGATTTGATTGGTGATGGAAGAGTTCTGTAGAGTATTGGAGGTTTATCTAGAATGTTATTATTTAGCAGTATATTTGCACCCTGGAATATTGTTGGAGTATTGGCGACTTATCTTAACTTATTGCCAACTTTACTACAATTTGCTAAAACTTATCACATATTATTGGTAGCTTATCTGCAAATTACTAGTAACTTATTGCAAATTACTGGTAGTTTTATTGCATACTGTTACTGGTGGTTTAACCATATTGAGCTTTGGCTTTTATGGTTTTGGTGTTCTGATGATGGATTTTGGGGAACTCGTGGTGTGTAGCGGATGGATGGGTATGACTTTTGTATTGTTACATTTGAGCATGCTATACACTAAATCTTGTTATGCCATGATAAATTGTATGAATTGCTCAAATTTCATTGACTGATTGTATTCTTATGCAATGTTTGTTTTTGCTTAGACTCACACTAGCTTTTTAAGCTTACATCCTAGTTGACTCCTTACATATAGCCTGTGGCAGTGGTTTTATTTGGTTTTCATTTGTATGCATTGAAAATTTGGTTAAAAATTGAGCAAATTTAATAATCGACCAAATATGATTTAAAACTCAGATTTTTATACAAAAATCAAATGCAAAATTTTTCAGCTATGTAAAGGTATAATGAAGTTTTAAAGGTTTGTTGACAGAATCAATTTGATTTTTTTTTCAAACGACACAACCTTCTAATAAATTAAACTTAAATTATAGATGGCTTACCCATCTGATGTTTTCAACAAATCGTTTTCAACAAATCAAATGCAACCGCACTAAGCTTTCTGAAAATTGATCAAAATAGTGATTTCCAAACCAAACATTTTTACTTGGCCATTTCAGTGGCTAATGTAACATTCAAGATTCAACTATAACGTCTAGGTCGGGTCTGAGAGGTTAAAACAAGCTGTCCTAATTCTAGCACACCCCAATGACGGATCCTCATTTTTGTATCTCAAAGGCTATATCTAGTGCCATTAGGTTCTCCATTTGAAAACTTAGCTTATAAAACCAAACTACACAAGTTTACAATCGAAAATGCAGTCTCACAAAAAATGTTCATGAGATGAACATACTCTAAAAAAATTGTACATTAACTTATACATGTGTCCCAATCATATGAGGTTTTTGAAACTTGGTAACATAATGAAGATCAATCGCAATCCCTTTTATTCAGCAGCTAAAGTAGTTGAATAAAATATAATATTAGTGACCAAGTAAAATGGACTTGTTGCTGGTATGTCTTTAATGCTTTGAGTCATTCCAACTTCCTTGATCCAAGGTATTCAATATACATGATATGATTCGACTTGATCTTTTAAATATGTTTCTCCAAGCTAATTGATCTACATTTATGGGCTTAAATCGTTCAAAAATATCAACATGACCCAAAGATTTGTTTCAACAAAATACTAATCTTCCAAATATGACAAGTTGTTCTGTCGCAGTGGTGGAGGAAGTAGGCACATCTTTCAGTACATTACAATTTCATATATTTCTACAACACCATTAAAGCATATAATATATGAAGCATATTAGAACAAATGTTGTAGATGAAAGATATTTGTAATCTATGCGTTCACCAAGCGCATCGTGTGACTCTTTCACGTCCTTCATGTACTCCTCGAGTTTATTCACTCGTTCCTTTACTGCTGACAATATATCCTTCAAAAGGATTGATTTTTTGACCCACTTTTGATCAAAATCTTCTTTCGACATCCCAATGGTGCCTTCGTAACTAAAGCTTTGATACCGCTTGTCACGGGGTTAGAACTTTCATCTCATATTTCGCACGGCATTATACATTCTTTTTGTACCAAACATGCCTAAGTCAGCCTAACCACTAAACAATTGATGATTCACAAAGAATTACTTCAAGGCAGCAAATTATATAGCGGAAGAAACACTGTCAAAAGAAAGCACAAAAGAATAGAAAGTCATAAAAAACTATGCATGAGAAGTGTTTGAGTAAATACTTTCAATTATATTACTTTCTCTTAAAGAATACAAGAAACAATCAAAGAATGAAGTGAGTTAAAAATGAGGGGGAGACTCTCTATTTATTGTTGGGCTCCCTTAAAACTGACGGTCTAGATCAAGTTACATCGACGGACGAGATTAGCCTATCCCTTAAATCTAGGGATTTACAAGATTACATAATCAATTTAGATAATAAAATCCAATCTAATCTTATAAGATATGATTCCCCTCAATCTTCTAAGATTAGTTTCCCTATTTACCAAGGTAGCCTATTGTTGCCATATCTTTATCATTGGGCCACCTAGGCTTCAATTTGACATGCTTCTTCAACAGCTCTTTGAATCGGGCCAACTCTTGTGGGCCAAATGATCCCCATCTAAACGATAGATGTAATAGCCCAAATTTCAGCGATGTCGAAAATAGTGGTTCGAGACCACCAAATCTGAAAAATGAACTCGTATATTATATTATTTAATATTTATGAGCCAAATGTAGCTTTTAAAAGATTTTTGAAATAGTAAATTGTGTTTTATAAAGATTTATTTGGTCAATAAATTAAGAAAAAATGTATCGAGATCTCGGTGTTATAAATCAAACCATAAATATTTTTATAAATATTTACAGAGTGTCAATAAGGTAGTATTAAAATTTCGTTGGAAAATTTTGACGTTTGGGTGATTAATTAAATAAAAAGGACTAAATTGAAAAAGTATAAAAGTTGTGAGAAGGATTAAATAGCTCAATGGAAGGACCTAAAGTGCAAATAAGCCTAAAGGAGATCCTTTGGGCAACACAAGCAAAGAAATATATGGAAAATTGAGGAAATAAGGGCAAAATGGGAAAAATAATAAAATTTACTAAATAAAAAGGGGACTAAAATGGAATATCTAGAATTCTATTCATTTCTCTTCATTTTCATCAGCTGAAAAATAGCTATGGAAGAGGGTTCAAGCAGGTTTTCATACTCTAGTTTCATGTAAGTTTAATTCTTGCTTTCTCCTTGAAATTTCTAAGATTTTGAACTTTTACAATTGGGTCCAACTTACTATGTCATTACTTTTTGATTCCATGGCTAATTTTTAAAGTTTTTATGGATGAGTGCTGGAAGCATATGATGAATAAATATAGGATTGAAGCTTTAATTTTGATGTATGATGAGTTTATCAAGTAAAATTGATGGAAATTGATTTTAGGACCTAATTATAAAAGAGTTTGTAATTAAGGTCTAGTGCTAAAGTTCTGATTTTTAGGGGTTATGAAGTAGTTTAAAATGATAGACTAAAGTATAATTGAGAAAAATTAGCTCAATTGAGGGGTGAATTGAGTAAGGACTGAATTTTATGAACTGTGAAATTTGGGGTAAAATAAATATCAACATTTTGCATTAAAACTGTTTTGGACAGCAACAATAGTTTAAATTTGAAAAATCATCAAAAATTGTAGAAATCTAATTAGAGGATGAATAAAATATTAAATTAAAGCTTATTGAGTCTAGTTTATTATAAAAGAAATGATGTAAGCAATGAGATTGTAAATAATGAGATATAATAAACTTTATGAGACAAGGTCAAAATGATTTCAGGTTCCCTTGTTCTGACTTGGGAAAATCATCAAAAAATTTAAGAAAAATAGTTAGGGGCTTAAATTTACATGTTTTAGAATCTTGAATGAGTCTATTTTCAAGAGAAACAAACGAGAACATTATCCGTATCCCGTACGAGGAGATAATTAATTTTTAGTGAAGAAGGGTTGGAACTGTCAGACAGCAGAACAGGGGTGACTTTAAAGAATAAACTGTACTTATTGGTTAAACCAAAAATTCTGAAAATTTTATGTTTCAGGGAAAATTAGCGGATCCTAATTCGGAGTTCTGTAGCTCAAGATAAAAATAATTTAGTGACTATGACACAGATGGACAGCTTGAATATTCATATAAGTAAATAGTAAAAATTATAGATAATGTTACTTACAAATGTGTTATATATATTAAGGATGTGGAATGGAGAGGATGAGGAGGAAGAGGAAAATATGTGAATGACTTATGCATAAATTGATCACATGCTCGATTATATTTGGTAAATGTTAAACTTTGTTAAAATGAAAAATGTTATAAATTCATGTTTGAATTAAATGTTATATATGTTAAAGAATAATTTGAATATTTGATGTTGCCTAATAAATGTCAAGCCAAATATAAAAAAAATGTTATAAGTGGAATATGTGTGAAAGAATGTGGTAAGTATTTTCGTGGTTATTATTGAGCTCATTCACATGAATCTGTCATTTGAAATTGTGATAGACAGGAAGAAATAGTGAATGGCATGCTTATGTATGGTTACATGTATTATCTGAAACACAAGAAAATGATGGGTTATATATTTGATATATGGAGACATGAGACTATGATATATGAACATGGAATATATTTTATAAATGTGTTCTTTCATAATTATAGAATTGTGCAACTTAAGTGTACTATTTGTATAAAGATAGTATTTCAAATGATTTGATGAGTAAAGCTCGAATGTGAGATAGTCTGAAATCAAGACAAATTGTTATGAAAGCGTATTTAAAATACATAGATATGATTGTTATAAGTTATGTGAATAAATGATGTGTAAAGGTATATGCATATGAGAAATTTAATGAAAGTTGAGCCCATACATGTTTCTTGATATATATGTGAATTATTTGACTAATAATGTGATAGGAATATGTATTAGGGCTCATGATCAATTCGAATAATTATGCTTTGCATAATTATGTTGAATATAGAAAAGCGGTAAGTTAATTACCATGTTATACGAATTTATTAAACATTACATGTTTACTTTGTTTTACTTTTTCCCCTAATTAATAATGATTCAATAAGCTCCGGTAATGCCTCGTACCCTGTTCTGATGACAGATACAGGTAAGGGGTGTTAGATTTATTGGTATCAGAGCTACGATTTAGTTGGTTCTCGGACCGAACGTAGCATATGTGAAGTCTAGAAATACATGCCATTATATAACCTGTGATAATGTGATATCTTCTGACTCTGATGAGGTTTGTTTTACTTAAAGATAGAGATTCTTTCCCAACCGAGTTAATTCCAATAATGTTGAAAGCAGTACTCAAATGTATGAGTAAAAGTTTATTATGATGAGTCGGAACTCATAAAGGTATGAATAAATATTATATTTAAATTTATGTGTATAGTAAGTAAAATTTTAAGGTAAGTATCAATATTGAATTGAATTTGTATGGATATATGTGATTGATGTGGAAATAGAATATTGGATATATGTTATATTTGAAAATTTTATTAATTAGGAATGTGATGAAATTGATATGAATATGTGACTATTATGAAATTTGAATATTTGTTATTGAAAAATGAATTGAACTGTATTGGATTGAGAATATATGTGATTAATTGAAATGTGTATTGATCGAAAACTGGAAAGTGAATCGAATACCCTATTAACTAGTCGGGCTGAGTCGGATATAGTTGGTATGCCATAGAATTGGAAGTGTTCAGGGATACTTCGACTTTGAGTTGATGAGGCACTATAAGTGTCGTACTGTTACTTCAACTTCAAGTCGATGAGGCACCTTGTGTGTCGTACTGCTATTGTTACTTTGGTTTAATCCGATGAGGTATTGAGTACCGTACTATTACTGTTATACTTTGGCAAAGCCGATGAGGCACTGAGTACTGTACTGGTGTGTTGGTTGGATCCGTGTATCTGCCAAAGTCCGAGTCTTATTAATAGCGGTAAATATGAATATTAAGTGAAATTGAAATGAGAATTGAATTCCCTATTAACTTGTTGGGCTAGTTGGATATAATTAGCAAGCCATAGGATTTGGAAGAGTACGGAATATATCGGGTTTGCCGATTAGGCACTTTATGTGTAGTATATCAGGCACTTTATGTGTCGTATTTTAGGCACCTCGTGTGTCGTATCAAGCACCTTGTGTTTTGTTTTAGGCACTTTTGTATCGTATACTGATCAGGTACTATGTATCGTTTTAGGCACAATATGCCGTACTGGTGTGTTTGGTTGGATCCATGTATCCGTCTGAGTCCGAGTTATGTTAATAGGGTTGAATAAATGAAATGAGAAAATCGAATGAATTTGATCGATTGAACTATTAAAAGTATGAAAAAGTGGAATTATGAATTGAAACGTGAATTAAAATTGAGATATGAGATTGAAAGCTTAAACCAAAGGTTCATGAATTGATTAAAGATAATATACATGATATGTGATACCCTTTGATGGAAGACTATTGTTGAGATATGAAATTAAATATAAATTAACACATATGACTTATAATGTTACATGTTTGATGTCTATATTTATTATAGTTTTTATAATTTGAACTATGGTAATACCACAGAGTATTGACATACCCATCATACGGTTGTATTACTATAATTCAAATTATTTATTATTAAATGTTAAATTTAAATTATGCGCACGGTAAGTGAAGTATGAGGTAAGTGTTATTGTTGAATTGAATGGAAGTTGAATTGAGTGATGGATAAATATTAGTATTGAATTGTATATTGATGAGAAAGTGAAATTGGAATTGGATAGTGATATAAAGTACATGATAAGAATTATTAGTAAATTACGAATGTCTAGTGAATTTTGAAATATATTACATGTATTAAAGATAGAGAATATATAAATATACGAATTATTGGTACAAGGATTAAATTGTAAAGTATTTACATGTATGAAATTCAATTTTAATGCTCAAGTAGATGGAATTTAGAACTACTAGAATATTAGTGGCATGCCATTAAGGAACTCTAGCACGCTATTTGATTATTAGCACATTAGTGCTTTCTGTTTCGCACATATGTGCTATCTGTATAACACTTTAGTGCTCTCTGTTTAATAGTGCATAATAATGCACCTCTATATCAATTCCTTATATTCTACGTGTTCTATTTATTCTAGTAGGCCTTTATTAAAAAGGTAAACAATTTTCGTTACAAGGTAAAGTATTATCTTTGATTTGTGTTTAAAAGATTGAATTAAAAATAAATTGTGAAATGAAAGGATAGAGAATGGATTAGTAAGTAAAAATGATTATGACTGAGATATCAGACAATTTCTCTAAGGATTATTCAGAATACGCAATGTTACTGTTAAGAAAGAAGTTATTCATGAGTAATCGATTTATACAGGTATGGCATCTACAAAACGAATTTACTGAAAATTTCTTTTGAATTAGTTCTTTTAGTGAGCTGTATAATGTAGAATTACTGATGATTTTAGTAGTTAGTTGCACAGTGGTAAAATGGAAAAGATATCTGACTGCTACTGTTATGATTATATATCTTACAGCAATCTTTTCTGGGTATTCTACATGATTTGTATATATATAGAAATCTATGTAATTGTTCATTTTCAAATGTGATTACTATTTTATAGAAAGGTTGGCTGATCATGATGTTAAATGGAATTGTTGAAATTTTGATTAAAATATGAGCGGTATGCTTATCTCTTCTTTAATTTTCTAATAAATTATACTTGAGAGAAGATTTGATAAAAAGGTTCATATGATGTTACTTTCTACTTCTATTGATTGAAGCTCTGAATTGTAAATATAATATAATATATATATTCGAGAAAGATATTTATTAGTCGGAGACCATTACATTTACTGTTATAACTTCTGATTCGAATCTGAAAGTTTAATAATATGAATCACAGATTGTGGATATCATGTTATTGCATTGGTTGTTACTGGGACTATTTTTAGTCTTTTCTTTTCTGGTACTATGGTTTCAATTGGTATGATGGTTACAACTTCAAAAAATTTAAAGCTTCTGTGTTAATAATTTATAGTTATATTGATGATACAATTATTACAAAAAGATATAAGATTTGAATGGTTTAATAAATGTTAGCAAAATTTTGACCAGATAAAAGTTCTGTTGATTGATAAACTGTAATATATACATATTTTAACCCAAGCTTGACATATTTATGGATAATTTTTCCTTGGTTTTATTGAATTCGATGCTCCTAATCCTTTAATTTCATGTTTTATACTCAAGAGAGCTAGGATGGTGGAAAGAGCAAGAAAAGGGCCAAAAACGGACAAATTGGGCCTAACTCAGTGTTTCACACGGCCTAGGCACTTCCACACGGGTGGTCCACATGCTCGTGTATAACACACAAGTAGACCACATGCCCGTGTGTCATGACCGTGTCGACATTAATCCAAGTCAGAATTACACACGGCCTGAGCACCTTCACACGGGCATGGCACACGGCAGTGTCCCTGTCGAGCCCAAGTCTAGTTCTACTTGGAAAAGGGCACTTTTGAGGGTTTAGAAGAATTCTAAAGCCTATATAAACACCCTAGAAGAGGATTAAAAGGGAGGCGCAGAGTAGAAGGCAGAAAAGTACTGAAGAACAACATCAGAATCACCTCGGAGACAAGATTTACATCAAGATTAAAGATTTCTATCCAATTTCCTAGAAGTTCTTTGGGTTTCTTTATGTTTTGTTGTTTTCCATACTTTGAAATGTTTTCCATTATTATCATGAACTAAACTCCCTAAATACCTAAGGGAGATGAAACCTAAGACGAATCTTATTATTCTTTGATTTATATGATAAATACTTGTTCTTATTCTTAATTGTGAGTCTTAATTCTTGCTTTAATATTTTAGGATATTAATTTAGGTTTTTTATGTGCTTATTCAGTGGAGAAAAATCCCTGTTTAAGAGTAGATCATTCATAATTAAGTGGAGTTGCATGCAATCCTAGAGATAGGACGACATAAATCTGTAGGATTAGAGTCAAATCTAATAAGGGAATCTATGGATCGAGTTAATGCAACAATAGGAGTTTTAATTAGAAAGAGATTTCGATTAATCAACCTAGAGTCAGTTGTTTTTAGTTTTGAAAGGGATATTAACATAAATCAAGGATTTGTATGGAATAAGTCAAGTGTATAAATCGTTTAATTCAAAGGTAATAAGCGAAGTCTAGGTGGATTCTTTCTTGGGTATTGTTTTCTCAATTGATTTTTCAAAAGTATTTTCCAAGTTTAATCTCTGTCGCTACGTTAGTTAATTAGATAGATAATTAGTCTTAGATAAAACATTCCATAAATATTTAGTCTAGATAATAAAAAGATAGTAATTACTAGTACTTTTAGTCCTCGTGGATAAGATATTTTTGGTTTCACCATAACTATACTACTGTTCCATAGGTGCGCTTGCCTTAAGTCGAATTTTTAGTTTGTTTAGTGACCATCAAGTTTTTGGCACCGTTGCTAGGGACTAAGATATTATGAACGTTTAATTTTTATTACTTTAGCCATTTTTTTTATTTATTGCAATTTAATTTTATTTTGCTTAAATTACTGAATTTTCTTTTATTTAATGGCAGGTTTTTATAGTTTATGACTAGAAGAAACCCGTCGGGACCTCTACTTTTTGATAGTGAGATTGAAAGCACAGCTTACAGAAATCGAAGAGAAATAAGGCGAAGCTTACGATACATAGAGGAAGGGCAAGAAGACGATAATCAAACCACAACCGAGGAGATGGCTGATAATCAAAATAATCCATTACCTCCCGTGGTTGCTGCAAACCCAGTAAATCAGGATCCTACTCCTCGTACTATGTATGATTATGCTAAACCTACTTTAACAGGAATTGAATCGAGTATAGTTAAGGCTGCTGTTGCTGCAAATAATTTTGAACTGAAACCTAACACAATTCAAATGATACAACAATTTGTTCAGTTTGATGGTTTGCAGGACGAGGATCCAAACACTCATTTAGCAAATTTTCTAGAATTCTGCGACACTTTTAAGATCAATGGCGTTTCTGACGATGCCATTCACCTTCGGTTGTTTCCATTTCCATTGAGGAACAAAGCTAAACATTGGTTAAACTCGTTACCATGAGGGTCAATCACTACTTGGGAACAAATGACAGAAAAATTTTCACTTAAATATTTTTCACCAGCTAAAACGGCTAAACTAAGGAACGATATTTCTTCTTTTGTGCAGATGGATTTAGAAACACTTTATGATACATGGGAGAGATACAATGATCTATTGAGAAGGTGCCCTCACCATGGGTTGCCCCTTTGGCTACAAGTTCAAACTTTCCACAACGGTTTGAATCCTTCAACTAGACAGATGATTGACGCAACTGCTGGTGGGACTATTAATAATAAGACACCTGAAGCGGCTTATGAGTTTATAGAAGAGATGTCACTGAATAATTATCAGTGGCAGGTCATGAAGACAAAGCCAACAAAAGAAGTCGGCATTTTTAACATTGATTCGGTTACTATGCTCTCTAATTAGGTAGAACTTTTGAATAGAAAAATTGATAGTTTACTTGGCTCTTCACAAGTTCATCCAGTAATGCAGTGCGATGCAAGTGGAGGTGGAACGAGCAATTTAGACTATCCATCCTACGACCCTACCATGGAGAATGAGCAAATGAACTATATGGGTAATAATCCTCGACCTCAAAATAATCCTTATAGTAACACTTACAATGCAGGCTGGAGGAACCACCCAAATTTTTCATGGGGAGGCCAAAGAAATCAAAGACCACCACCCCCTCCAGGCTTCCAACAACAACTGTACCAGCCAGAGAAAAAGCCGAACCTTGAAGAGATGATGACAAAATTTATCTCAGTAGCAGAAACTCATTTCAGAATATTGAAATCGTACTTAAAAATTAGCAAGCATCACTTCAAGGACTCGAGAATCAAATAGGACAACTGACTAAGATGATTTCAGAGAGACCACTAGGGAGCCTACCTAGCAATAAAGAACCCAACCCAAAATAACATGTGAAAGCAGTTACATTAAAGAGTGGGAAGGTGCTAACTGAACTTGAAAAGAAGCTGCAACCAGAAGCTGACAGACAAGAAGGTGAGGAGGAAAAACCCGAAGACAATGAAAAATCAGTGTTGAGGGAATATAAACCACTAATCCCATACCCAGCGAAGTTGAAGAAAGACCGTATGGATGCACAATTTGGTAAATTTCTCAAACTTTTTAAACAATTACATATTAATTTATCCTTTGTTGAAGCTATCTCGTAGATGCCCAAATATGCAAAATTTTTAAAGGAGCTTCTAACAAATAAAAGGAAGTTTGAAGATTTATCTATAGTGGAACTCAACGAGGAGTGCTCAGCCATACTCCAAAATAAACTACCAACCAAACTGAAAGATCCAGGAAGTTTTACTATTCCCTGCTTAATTGGTAGTTTGAATGTTGAGAAGGCACTAGCTGATTTAGGCGCTAGCATTAATTTGATGCCATATAAAATGTTTAAAAAACTTGGTCTTGGGGAACCAAAACGCACTAGGATGAGTATTCAACTAGCTGATAGATCTGTTAAATATCCTAGGGGTATTATAGAGGACGTACTTGTAAAAGTAGATAAATTTATATTCCCTGTTGATTTTGTTATGCTTGACATGGATGAGGATGTTGAGGTGCCTTTAATTTTAGGTCTTCCATTTTTAGCCACTGCTAGGGCTGTTATTGATGTAGGTGATGGTAAAATTGTGCTTAAAGTAGGTGACGAAGAGATTATTTTTAAAATTTATGATGCTATGAGATTTTCTAAGGAACAAGATGACTCATGTTATTTTACTGACTCTATTGATCATGCTACTCAAGACTCTTTACAGGAAATCGTGCAAGTTCACTATATGTATTTTAGCTCTAAGACGAGGGTACCTAAACCAGCAGATTCCTCGATCCTCACCCATTATAGGCTCATATGGACCAAGTTCGGTTCAGGAGGACACATTTCCCTATGGCCATGCCGAGATGAAAATCTCACGAAGACATAGGTACTGATGTATCCCGGAAGCAATCCACTAGCCCATACGGAGGTAAAAACCTCACGAAAGCATAGCTTCTCACTCCCACTTAAGGGTGTGACCACAACGGTCATGCAAATGCAATGTGTGTGTAAATAACAAACACATGCAACAAACACATGTAAAAATGACGTATTTTAAAATGTTTCCAAATTTTCGACATTAAGACAGAAAATAATCAATTTTCGGCTTGACTCTCTTATAGTCCCCAGCGGAGTCGCCAAGCTGTCGAAACCATTTTTTTTAAAACGAGAATTTTTGAAAAACGGGAATCGACTTTTGAAAAACGAGAATGGGAGTCGCCACCAATCTTTTAAACTGTGATTAGATCACTATATAAAACGTTTTGGTCTACGAAACTGTGAGAAAATAGGTTCGGGAGTCGATTACGTCTGAGGAAGGATTAGCACCCTCGTAACGCCCAAAATTGGTACCAAATTGAATAATTTTGTCTTAATGTTAGAATTTTGAAAATATTTAAAAAATGAGGTTTCCTTAAAACCGTAATAATTCAAATTAAGAGAATCGAGATTCATTCGCTTTGAAGGAGTATTAAATATCGCATCTAGCATAATTGGACACGATATCTTTAAACTTTCGTAGCTGAAATCATCTTATGATTTATAAAACTCGCTTAAAAAGAATATTTTAGATATTTGGACAAACGGGAAATTGCAACCCAGCATGTTAGGGCACTACTTCTCGAATTTCCAAATATCAAAACATTGCCTTACTTTTTAAAATTCCTTTTGAATCAAATGAGATTTCTTTTGTCTTGAAAATAATGATGTGTTACATAGCACAAGAAATCGAATAAACCTAATTACAATATATTTTTTATCATTTTATGCAAATATAGTAAAGATGACGAACAAGGATCTAAATTACATAATACGTTATTATTTCATGCATGATCATAAATAACGCAAACATACATATATTATTATTACATGCAAAATACAACATGGAACATAATGAATTCAATAGTAAAAAATTGTATAACGCATACATAACAACATTTTATGCAAATATATATCTAAATTATCATAATTAACTAATTTTATGTGAATATAAAAAAAAGCAAGAATAAAATGATATGTGAAATTTAATCCATTAGACAATATCAAAATAAAGGAGAATCTAAAAATAAATAAACAAATTTAGTGTACAAAATATAAAAAATAAGCTATTTAGAAATATATTAAATAATATAAAAATAATAAAAAGAGGACTCCATTTTTAAAATGATACATATATAGATTATACTATAGGGTATAATAACTTATAATGTACTAAATATTGATATTACACTTATTTATTTAATAGTAAAATAAAATAATGAAACTATATAACTAATGAGTGATAAAATAATATATATTTTATAATGAAATAATGTAAGAAATAATATAGTAAAATATAGAATATAACTTATAACCAAAATATATAATAATATGTAATATGTAATAAAATATAATGAAATATGAATACTATAAATAAGGATAATAATACATAATAAAAAAATAATATTATATATATAATAAAATATAATAACATGTAATTTATAAATAAATAATAAAAAAATATATAATATAATGAATGTTACATAAATATATTATTTTATACAATTAATATTTTTTAAAAAAAATTGAATAATATTTAAAATAAACTAAAATATATAAAAGGATTAAAATTAAAAATAATTGGAAACTTTAGGCTAATTAGAGAAATATAAAAAGAATTTGGACTCATTTGGAGAGCGCATAAAAACCGAGGGACTCACTGGGCAATTTGCCCTAATCTCAAAACGACACAGTTTCCCCGAATACGGTTTTAAATCACTGTGAGGGCCAAATTGAAATAGAATTAGAATATTTAGGCTAAATGAAGAAATAAATTGAAATTAAACTTGAAATACCGAAAGCACAGAAGGATCAATAGAGAAATTTTCCCATTTTTCTAAAAATGCGCGGATCCTCCCTGGGTAATCGTGTCAACAAGTGGATCTTTTGTTGAAACGACGCCGTTTAAATGCTTATTGAACTAAGCCAAAACGACGTCATACTCAAGGGGCTATATAAACCAAAATTTAGCCCTGAAATCATTTTTAAACTTGCCTTAAAAAAATGAGAGAAAACTCTCTGAAAGAGAATTGAGGGCAGTCCCTCGGAGCGCCGTGGTGTCTCCGTCATCGGGTCCCCTACGCGTCTACGCGCCGTCACCAATCTCGCCGAGTACGGCGGTTTAGAAGGCTAAAAGCCTTCGTTTCTGGGTAAAACACAGGTAACCCTTTTTCTTTTTGATTTTTAACAGTTTTTGCAAAATAGAAAGTAAATAAATTGATCCATATATTTATACATGAAAAAAAAAATATCACCTCATGGAAAATGAACGATTGTTTCTTATTTCTTCTGTGAATATTTGTGTGTTTTTTCTTTTTTGCCCAAAAAAAATCCCCCCCTTTTACATCATTCTGATTCGGGCTTTTATAGCCACTGTACATAGTATTTTGCATATTTTAAAGTTATTCCCTGCCATATTTGTTTTGTTTCTGTCGTTTCTTTCCATTTTTACAGGTGATCGAGGAGATTTAGCAACAACGAACACCGGCGTTGACTCGGGCATGACTCGAAGCCTGAAATCACGGCCTGGACTCACGGTGCGAACCGACGTATTGATTACGGTGTTTAGCTTCTAGAGCCTTCCATTTGCGGTGCCTAGGGTTTCTGAAACCCTAGGGCTTTTCGTATTCTGTTAACAACTTGGGCCATTTGGGCCTTGTACGTCTTGGGTCTTAGGAGTAGGCTTTTAGAAATGGGTTTGTAATGTAATGGATTGGGTCTACTGGGTAGTGTTGGTATTTGGGTTTGATTTAGGCTAATGGGGTATTGGGTGTTGGGCCATATGTGCAATGGGTTTATGGGGTATAATTTGCCTTTTGGGCTTTATTTCTTTTGTAACATGGACTGTGCAAATTGGACATTTTATTTTATTTTATTCTTTTGGTTTTCTGTTTGGTTTATTAAGCCCGGGCTAATTTGGGCTATTTCATTAATAGATAGTTAATAGATGTAATAAAAGTGCTATGGTAGGTATAGTTCTTTTAAGTGAAATGAATGGCACTTATGTGCAACTTTGAAAGTGGTTTAGATCAAAAGAATATTGAATATATGTGTTACATTATGATATTATGATTTAATGTGTATAAAGTGTGTTTTTGTCATGTTTTGGATTGGTTGAATGGAAGAATATTAAATTACTTGTTGTTTACAGTTTGCAGGGGTGGTACATTTGAAAATACTAGGTTCATTTTGAGTCCACACGGTTTGTCACACGGGCGTGTGACCAGGCCGTGTGAGACACACGGCTTGCACATGGGCATATTGTTAAGCCGTGTGTCTCCTACACCTAAATTGCTACAAATAGGTTGCCACACGGGCTGAGCACACGAGTGTGTGCCTTGGCCATATGAAATTAATTGATTAGTAAGTTACAAGTCAGAGAGCTCCATGGGGAAAAGACACGGGCATGTCCAGGCTGTGTAATCTACACGGATTGCCCTCCACGGGCATGTTAGATTAGTCACACAGGCGTGTCAAATTAGCCACACGGGCGTGTGGTACTATTCAAGGAAGAAACTTTAAAATTTCATAAAAAAATTTCTAAGCTCCCGATCGAGCCCCGGTTAGTTTTAATTATACTTATTAAGTACTATGGGCCCATTAAAGCTATGTTTTGATGTATAATATTGCATTTATTCTTGTTTTATGTACAAATATACTAAAATGACCGGTAATACTCTGTAATCCTGTTCCGGCTACGGGACGAGGTTAGGGGTGTTACATCAATATTAGTATTAATATTAGTTTGTAGGTCTCAAAATTCAAACTAAAAAATCAAACTCTTAAATAGTAACCACTTAAAGGTTTTGTTATAAGCATCAACATGATTACTAATAAATTTGGTTTAATTTACTATTTACAAATAAAATACCAGTATAAACAAACATTAACTATTAAATTAGATTTTGATTTCAAAGAAAATAATCATAACAAATAGAAGTTAAACAAGCCTAATCAACAATAGAACAAAATTTTAATATAGTATTATGAGATGTTAAAGGTTCAATTTTAGTTCATAAGAAAAGCATTTCTCTTACAGACGCATATTATATATATATATCAATATTTTAATAAAAAAAAGATAACAAGTAATAAAAAACTATTAAAAAGAGATAACAATTAATAAGAAACAATTAAAAAGCAAAAGTGAAAGATGGCATGCCAAGATCTTCTTGTTGTTGTTACACTTGTTTTCATGGTTATTGTTGGGGCATTTCCAGTCGACTCGTCACCTTCACCAGTCCCTTCCAAGGCATCTTCACCTTCGAAGTCACCATCTCCTTCTTCTCCGGCTTCTTCCCCCGAGTCCCCCTCCATTAAGTCACCGTCACAATCCTCTAATGGCTCCTCTTTTTCACCATCAAAGTCCAACGAAGGAGTACCCAGTTCATCTCATCTTGGAGCCCCAAATATCTCTTCAAGCTCTTCTTCCCCTAGCCCTAGTCAAAGCGACAATGCTAACACCAACAAAGGATAATCTTCTGAGGTTGAGTCTCTCGAGGAGGTCTCATCCCCTCTTTCACCAACTGCCAATGATGAAGTTTCTGACTCCCCTTCTCCTAGCCCTAAAAGCAAAGGCAATGTTATCGATAGTGAGACCCTTGCACTAGCACCAGCCCCCTTTAATTCCATTGAAATAAAGGCCACCACTTGCATTTTTAGTGTTGTAACTATTTTCGGATTCTTCCTCTTTGAAGCTTTACATGCATAAGTTCACAGAAGGCCTTGAGATGTGCTTTCTAGTTACCTTTAATTTTTTTTGAAAAAAAGTCATATTTATATGCTCAATAAAATTGTACTCTTATGGCCTGAAATGAAATATATAATATAATTTTTTAATTAATGTACTAATATTGAATCAAAACTCATTAACATTTGGTATCAGATAAGTGCTAAATACTAATTAAGCTTGTTTAAAAATTTTCAAACTTAAGCTCGAACTTGAGGTAGATAAAGCTTGTGCATATTCAAGCTCAAGCTTAGCTTAATAATTAAGTTTAAGGTTAATAATATATACTAAAGATGAAAACATTATTTAAAAATATTAAAACATTTAAAATATGTATTAAAAATGAAAGGCTCGATAAGGCTCATGAGTTGTTCAAGCAAGTATTTCTAAGCTTGAATTTTACTCAATCGATAGCTAAAGCTTGGCTCGATAAATACTGAATCAAGTTCAATTTTTTTAGTCAAATTCATTGTAGTGAATTCTATGTTTGAAGATATTTGTAATACCCTACGGAAATCCCACATCGGCAAAGCACGGGGGAGACCTTGGCTATATAAAGGGGTAACAACACTTATGTAGTAAGAGGCCTTTTAGGGGTGAATGGGCGCTCCCAAGAACAAAGCGAAGAAGGCCATGTGCCTTGCCTATTCTATACTAGTCGAACGCATGTATGTGTTTATTTAAGTTGATCGAATGTGTCTACTGGCTTGTTTGCTATAAACGAATATGTGTAATCTGCTAATGTACACTATTGTATTGCTTTCTCATATCCTGAATGCATGATTACATGCTTGTTGTTTTGACTTTTTGAACGTATGAAAAACAAGATTAATTGGTGACGGAGTAGTTTCGTGGAGTATTGGTGGTATATCCACAATATTGTTGTCGGTATACTACACCCCGAGTATGGCTTGATCACATCATTGGCAACATCGTCTACATCTTATTGGCAACTTTTCTATATTATTAGAGGTTTACTGTAATTTACTGGCAGTTTATCTGCATTTTTGGTGGCTCGTCTACATTACTGACAGCTTATTTGCAAACTTTTATTTTTGGTTTATCCACACTGAGCTACGGGCCCGAATTATTTTGGTGATTTACTAGATGGGTTTTGGAGAACTCGTAGTGTGTAACGGATGGCTGGCTATGACCTTTTGCATTGTCATTCTCAAGCATGCATATTCATAACTATTGGAAGCACAATGAAAGTTTGAATTTTGTGTACCACTATAATTATCGATAATCTATTAGCTTTTGTGCTCAATTGTTAAACAGGTTTCTTGCATGATTTGTAAGTTCTGCATTCTTTGTTCACTTTTGATCAAGACTCACATTGGGTTTTTTAAGCTTATCCCATTAGTTTAACATTTCTCAAGTAGCCCGAAAGGTTAGGGCTTGAATTTGGCAATTTGGGGGTCTCGTGTCGGTTTTATTAAATAAAATATTTAATTTTATATTTTTATTATTTGGTTTGTAATAATTTATTTTTCGAATTATGGCATGAGATTGATTTTTGGGGTATATTTAGTTATTGCAAGCATGAATGTAAAGAATTGGATAAGTTAAATAATTGACTCAATTAATAATTGGTCATTAAAGTTGCTAATTATGGTTTTAGAAACTAATTGTGAATACTGATTTTTCAACTGCAAAACTGGATTTTTTTGGAAACTCAATATAACAATTAATGATCAAATATGTAATATGTTTTTATATTTAACGAAAATCTTTTTAATTTGAATTCTTATTGAACTTGGCAAAATTAATTTTATTTAAAAAAATAAAAAGATGCACAATAGGGTTTCTTGAAAATTAAGCGAATGTTTTGAAAACAAGTTTATGAGAGTCTGCTTGTTGCTTTTGGTCCATTTCGGTAGCCGATATGACCTTCAAAATCTAGTTTTAACTTCTGGGCTAGGTTGGGGGGTTATATTAGAAAATAAATGGAAAAATAAATGGAACGGTAAGTTGAATTAGATGGTGGATTGAATATGATATAGATTTGGGTATATACATGTAATGCTATTAATTGGATATGTTTTTGGTATCCTAATACCTTGTTCTATATTATGTATACATGTTTTGGCATAGGTGGCTGTGAATCATAAAAGTGTAAATTGGCTGGTTTGTTCGGAAACTTGAAATAGCTATAAAATGACTCAAATTTTACCAAAAACAGTGCCCACATCCCAAAGACTAATCATCCTCATCGCAACTTTAACCAACATGAGTTACGTCACGACGTCGAGTGGACTAAAGTCACGATGTGACAAACTATTTGGTGATGTCACAACGTCGACCATGAGATTTTGATTACATTTTGGTCTGCTTTTATTTTCAGGTCAACGAAAAAGCTTTCGTAAACCCGATTAAGACTCAGATTTGATTATGTATCATAATGCAAATGTGTTTAATTTATAATTGTATATTTGAATGATTATGTTTTTGAATAATTGACTATAGTTTTTCTAGCGACGAATGTGGCATCCTATAGCTCAGACCCAGTGATCGGGTCAAGCGAAGGGTGTTACACAATGGGTTTTTTAAAGGGGAGGATGAGTAGATTTTAAAAAAGAGCTTCAGTGGCTTTAGAATGAAAGAAGGAATAAATTTTAAAATAGGAAAATATGTCTAACCAAGTTGGAAACTTGAATATTGAAGCTAAAGCCCATTCCCCCCCCCCAAATACCAGGCGCTCTTTTAGGCTTAGAGATATTTAAGAAAAAAACCTTAAACAGGTCTACAAGTGATCTATTCGCCCATGATCAACCATACAAGCAAGCAAGTTATAGATAAGTTCAATCATACAAATCAATCTAATAATGGAAACTCAACATTTGAGAGATCTTGAAATAAGCATTGAGACTTCGGCTTTTCTTTCGTCATAATATGAACTCAAAACTCGTGTTTCTTTCCATTTAATGGAACTTTTGAAGCATATAGAATATGATAGATAATTAGATATTAGATAAGACATGGAAGATACAAAATATGACAAGTCAACTAAATAATTAAATTTACTTTTAATTTAGAATTTTAGTTGTATTTATTTATATTTTAAATTTAAATTTAAATTTAAATTTAATATATTATATAATATAAATAGTTTTACATATATTTTATAGAATTATCAAATGATAATTTCAAATGTGATAATAAAACTAGTATATTTATATATAGTTTTCTATGAAAATAAAAAACAAGATAAACCTTGAGAATTTCTATCTCATCAATATTAGTTTGTACGTTTCAAAATTCAAACTTAAAAAATCAAACTCTTACATAATAACCGCGGATAGGTTTTGTTATAAGTATCAATATGATTAGTGATAAATTTGGTTTAATTTACTATTTACAAATAAAAATTCAAGTATAAACAAACATTAACTATTAAATTAGATTTTGATTCCAAAGAAAAATATCATAACAAATGGAAGTTAAACAAGCCTAATAAAAAATAGAACAAAATCTTAATATAGTATTATGAGATGTTAAAGGTTCAATTTTAGTTCATAAGAAAAGCACTTCTCTTACATAGACATATTATATATATATCAATCTTTTAATAAAAAAGATAACAAGTAATAAGAAACTATTAAAAAGAAAAAGTGAAAGATGGCATGCCAAGATCTTGTTGTTGTTGTTGCACTTGTTTTCATGGTTGTTGTTGGGGCATTTGCTATCGAATCGTCACCTTCACCAGTCCCTTCCAAGGCATCTTCACCTTCGAAGTCACCATCTCCTTCTTCTCCGGCTTCTTCCCCCAAGTCCCCCTCCATTATGTCACCGTCACAATCCTCCAATGGCTCCTCTTTTCACCATCAAAGTCCGACGAAGGAGTACCCAATTCATCTCATCATGGAGCCCCAAATAGCTCTTCAAGCTCTTCTTCCCCTAGCCTTAGTCAAAGCGACAACCCTAACACGAACAAAGGATACTCTTCTGAGGTTGAGTCTCCCGAGGAGGTCTCATCACCTCCTTCACCAATTGCCAATGATGAAGTTTCTGACTCCTCTTCTCCTAGCCCTAAAAGCACAGGTGATGTTATCGATAGTGAGACCCTTGCACTAGCACCAGCCCCCTCTAATGCCATTGAAATAAAGGCCACCACTTGTATTGTCGGTGTTGTAACTATTGTCGGATTCTTCCTCTTTTAAGCTTATCATGCTTAAGTTCATGGAAGGCCTTGAGTTGTGCTTTCTAGTTAATTTTAATTTTTATTAAAATAAGTCATATTTATATGCTATTTAAAATTGTACTCTTGAGGCCAGAAATAAAATTTATAATATATATTTTTTAATTAATGTACTAATAGTGAATCAAAACCAGTTAACATTTGGCATCAAATATGTGCTAATCATAGATTAAGCTTGTTTAAGAATTTTCATACTTAAGGTTGAACTTGAGATAGATAAAGCTTGTCTATATTCAAGCTCAAGCTTAGCCTAATAATTAATTTTAGGCTTAATAATATATATTAAAGATGATAACATATTTTAATAATCTAAAAATATTTAAAATATATATTAAAAATGAAAGGCTCGATAAGGCTTACAAGCTATTCAAGCAAGTATTTCTAAGCTTGAATTTTACTCAATTGATAGCTAACGCTCGGCTCAATAATTATCGAATCAAGTTCAAGGTTTTGTTTTTGTCAAATTCATTGTAGTGAATGCTATGTTTGAAGATTTTTGCTTAATGATCCTAAGCTTGAAATGTTAGCTTGATATGCAAAGTATAGAAAATAGATGGAAGGGTAAGTTGAATTAGATGGTGGATTGAATATGATATAGATTTTGCTATATACATGTAATTTTATTGATTGTATTTTTTTTGTATCCTAATACCTCGTTCTATATTGTGTATACATGTTTTGGCATAGGTGACTATGAATCATAAAGGTGTAAATTGGTTGGTTTGTTTGGAAACTTGAAATAGCTATAAAATTGCTCAAATTTTATCAAACACAGAGTCCACATCCCGGCGAGCAATCTTCCTCTTCGCAACTTCAGTCGACATGACTATGTCACGATGTTGAGTTGCCTGAAGTCATGATGTGATGAATTGTTTGGTGATGTCATGACATCGGACCTAAGATTTTGGAACTTTATAATTTGGTCCTACTTCATGCTCGGCTTAACAAAAGAGATATTTTAAACTCGATGAAGACTCAATTTTGAATATGTATCATACTGTGAAATCATGTATAATTGAATCTAGTTACTCCAGCAATGAATGTGATATCATGTAGCTCGGACTCGATGATTGGGTCGGAAGATAAGTGTTACACACTGGGTATTTTAGCAAAAGAAAGAGGAGGAGAGTAGGTCTTAACAAAGAGCTTGAAGGGCTATAGAATGAAAGAAAGAAATAAAAAGTATAAAATATGAAAATACGTCTGACCAAGTTGGCAACTTGAATATTGAAGCTAAAGCCCATTTCCCCAAATACTAGGCATTTTTTTAGGCTTACAAATATTTAGGAAAAAAACCTTAAACAGGTCTAGAAGTGATCTATTCGCCAACGATCGACCATACATGCAAGCAAATTCTAGATAAGTTCAACCATACAAATCACTCTATTCATGTAAACTCAACATTTGAGAGATCATGAAATAAGCATTGAGACTTCAGTTTTTCTTTCGTAATAATATGAACTCAAAACCCATGTTTCTTTCCATTTAATGGAACCATTGAAGCATATAGAATATGATAAATAATTAGATATTAGACAAGACATGGAAGATACAAAATATAACAAAGTTAACTTAATAAAAGAATTTACTTTTAATTTAAAATTTTAGTTGTATTTTATTTATATTTTGAATTTAAATTTAAAATTTTATATAATATAGTATTATATATAAATAGTTTTAAATATATTTTATAAAATTACCAAATTATAATTTCACATGTGTTAATAAAACTAGTATATTTATATACGGTTGCTTATTAGAAAATAAAATACGATAGACCTCCAGAATTTCTATCTCATAAATCTTAATTTGTAAGTCTCAGAATTCAAAAGAAGAAAAAAATCAAACTCTTAAACTATAAGCATTGAAAGGTTTTGTTATAAGTTTAAATATGAGTACTAATAAATTTGGTTTAATTTACCATTTACAAAGAAAAATATCAATATAAACAAACATTAACTATTAAATTAGATGTTCATTTCAAACAAAAATCCATAACAAATAGAAGTTAAACAAGCATAATAAACAATAAAAAAAAATCTTAATATATAATGAGATGTTAAAGGTTCAATTTTAGTTCATAAGAAAATCACTTCTCTTACGTACACATATTATATATATATCAATCTTTTAATAATAAAAAAATATATAACAAGTAATAAGAAACTATTAAAAAGCAAAAGTGAAAGATGGCATGCCAAGATCTTGTTATTGTTGCACTTGTTTTCATGGTTGTTGTTGGGGCATTTTCTGTCGAATCGTCACCTTCATGAGTCCTGTAACACCCCAAACCCGGCCCAGACGTTATGGCCGAATCCGGCGTGTCACATTGAAGCATTACTATAAAAGTCATTGTAATAGCCCAAATTTGATCGGGCTTTAAAAGGGCAAAACAGATAAATGGATAAATAAATATTTATTTTGAAGTCCAATTTCAGTCCAGAATTACAAATATAATTTGGACAGATTGGAATGGCCCATTACTTGAAAGATTTAAGGTCCATCTACAAGCTTGACTTATATGAAAATATAATCTTCAATATGCAATCTTAGATATGATACAATCTTAGATATGATTGCAATCTTAGATATGATATGCAATCTTAGATATGATACAATCTTAGATATGATTGCAATCTTAGATATGATATGCAATCTTAGAAGATATGATTTTGTAATCTTAGAGATTTAATTTGTAGATACCTTTTCATCTTAACCGTTGATGTAATTGATCTGTACCGTTGGATTTGAGGAGATTCAACTGTAAATAGAGGCCTCTCCCTTCATTGTAGATCACTTGAGTTTTGGGAAGCAATAAGAATTCTTGAGAGCATTCACTCAAATTTCTCTCCCTCTTGCATTCTTACTCACTGTGGTTTGTTCTTATTTATTCTTCGTCTATCTTAGTTTTTCAACCTTTTTTTTATTTTTAATTTCTTCATTTTTCAAATATGCATATTTATTCCTATCTTTTATACATTTGATTATGTATTTTATATATTATAATATTTAACATTTTTATATAGTTTATTTTCAAATATATATTTTCTATGCATGTATATATATTATATTATCATTTCATGTATTTTGAACTATTGCATTATATTTTTATAATTTGTAAATGTTCTATTTATACATTGTTTTAGTGTATGTCATTTATCTTATTTGTGCATAGTTTCATTTTTTATATGCTATGTTTAATTATTTCTTTTATGTGCTATTTTATGATATATATTGTTGTATAATTTTTGCATGTATTATGTTTTTCTTTTAATTTACTCATGTTTTTATTTGTTTATTATCTTATATTTACCCTAGTATGATTTCTTTCATTAAACGTATGTTCATGTTATTTAGTTTTGTCTTAATGATATTATTTATGTTTGTATGGAAATGTTAGAATATTTTGTACATCTATGCTTCATGATGCATTAATATGTCATCCTAAAACGTCATTTAAAATAATATTCCAAGGTTTTTTTTAAAAAAAATAAAAGGCAATGCTTGATGTTTGGAAACTTCGAGAAAGGTAGTGCCCTAACTTACTGGGTTGCGACTTTTCTCGTTGAATTCGAATAGTCAAGCACCTTTCTAAGTGATTTTGAGTTTTCAAAACTTAAACAATTATTTCGAGATTTCAAAACATAGTGTCCTAACTTACTGGATATGGTGTTTTGTTGTTTCGAGATAGAAATTTTCAAAAGACGAGCTTAGTTTCGAAGGTTTTAAAATGTTGCGTCCTAACTTACTAGATGTGATGTTTTGACTCGTTTGAAATAAGTAAGCCTTAATTTTCAAAATTGAGACATTGTAATTAAAAGAGGTTTGCATCTTAAAACTTTCAAATTTCCGACATTAAAGACACTTGATAATCAATTAGGTACCAATTTTTGGGCGTTACGAGGGTGCTAACCCTTCCTCGTACGTAACCGACTCTTGAATCCGTTTTCTCGACTTTCGTAAACCAAAATTAATGTTTTAAAACAAAACATTTTATAAGGTGATCCAATCACACCTAAAAAGATTGGTGGCGACTCCCATTTCCGTTTTTCTTAAAGTCGATTCCCATTTTCCAAAACTCGATTTAAAAATGGTTTCGACAGTCATGTTTTATCTAAAATCTTTCTTAGTGTTTAAAAAGTATCTTCGTTATAGATTAAAGTGAATGGAAGCTGTGCACCAGGTAGGATGCCGGAAAAGAGGAGGTGAGTCTATTAGACTGCTTAAGTACCAAGCTCTCCACGGATCCACTCCTAGACATGCACACAACCACTGCCACACTTTAACTGAGTGATTGTTTAGGGAAAACCATTTCGTTTAAAACCATTTGGAAAGGTTAGTAATTTTGAAATGTTTTCGTTGCAGAAGCCTTGCTTTGTTATCGCAATATTTTGAAATCAAGCAACCTTTTTAAAACGCGCCCTAGAGCTATTCAATTTCAAACAGTTAAAACAATATCATATCTAAGCTAACAAAACATACTAAAAACAATTAAAAATAATTAAAGCGGCCTTATTACAAATTAAAACCCGAAAACATAAAGGAAATAATCTAGAATAAAAGTGAAGGCATAAACACTTATTTTAAACAATCCATATGGCCACTCTGAATCCCTCCAGCTCCAAGTCCACCGATCTAAGGCTCACCTGCAAAGATGGGAAAAAAGGGGTGAGTTTGGAAAACTCAGTGTGTAAAGTACCCCAACCACAGCCCAAATCAGTTCAAGCTTTATTGGGCCTAGGCCCTATTCAGAAACTAGAGTTAACTGGGCCTTAGCCCATGTCAATATTAATCTAGGCCATAGCCCCTTACAGTATCAGAGTATACTGGGCCTAGCCCATATCAGTATCAATCTGGGCCGTAGCCCTATTACAAGTCGAGATTTATTGGGCCTTGCCCATATTAACACAGTTGGGCCCATTTCAATATAGTTGGCCCATAACAAAACAGTCTCATATGATTAATGCATAATAACCCCATCCAACCCTGCACTTGCCTCCGTCCATCCCTACACTTCCTATGGGGAATAAATCACCCACGCCATCCCTACACTTACAGTGTTAGCACCGGTTGCGGCACTAACTATAATCTACAGCAAAGCTGTTTATATCAGAATATGTGGCACAGACACCAGAACGGGTTCTTCCTCCATAACAAAACCCAACTCCATGCAGTATAACATGTGTGCAGAATATATATATCATTAACAAGGCATGCTTCAGAAAGACAGTCAGATTATAGCGTAAGAACAGTTATTTACCCCCGAAAGGCGTAATTGTAAACTTACCCCTTCAGGGGTATTACGGTAATTTTACCTTACAAAGGTATTTTAGTAATTTTATCAGTCTTTTTAGGGTTTCATGCTCATTAAATTTATTAACGTATTAACAAAAACACTTACCGAGCATTTTTACCGAATTGGGCCCGTTGGCCCATTAACCCGATTTCAGCCCATTAAGCCTAAATATACCGAAGTGCACGAAATTGCGTACTCTACAATCTTACCGTTGAAGTTACCAAAATTATCAATACAAACAATCTCACGAGCGTTCGCACGCACGCAAGTTCTCGAAACGCCGGCTTTTCGGCATTTCGGCTTTTGCCGATCTAGTCTACTAGTGGGTGTCGTTTACACACCTATTTTATGACGAAACGTTGACGAGTTCCACACACGAGCAGCCTACAATCAGTTACTATAACATTAGATTAAAACTCGATAACAACTTAACACATCAAACCCTTACCATATTCGGCCATAGTCTATATCCTTAACCCTTACCTTTATCGATCTCCAACTACCAGATCTAAATGCTTCAGCAGTGTCAACCCTCTATGCTCCTTGATTACTTGTCCTTAAATCCACACTAAATACATAACAGAACAATAAACAAAACCAATAACCCTTTAGTCTTAGTCGATAGCCACCCTATGCGTATAAGGGTTTTCGACTTTTCTTAAAAACCCGAAATAACGAATGGATAGAAAGATCTGAGCACTTACCGAGGATCTACTTGCCAGAAATGTTCCGAACTGTCTTCTTATTCCAGATTTGTTGTAGATCTAACCCAAAATACGGATAGAGAATAGATCTAGGGGATTCGGCTTTTAAAGAAACGAGATGGAAAATAGAAGTTTGTGAAGTAGAGTGGAGATGTCGGTAGAAGGATAAGCGAGTTGTGAAGTTCGGCTTTTTGCACGAAGAAAAGTCTCTATATTCAGCAATAATGAGAATAGAATCAGAAAGAAAGGACTTATGGGTAGGAGTAGAAGATTAAGCTTGGTGAAGAAAAGATGAACAAAAAGAATGAAGGTCGATCTCAAAAATAATAATAGATGTGAATGGCCCCAACCTAAATCGACTAACACTTAAAAATACCCAAAACTAAACAAAGAAGAAAAACAACCCATACAAGCCAAAATTTTAAGAGCTTTTTCGGCATTTAATTGCCTATAGCCGAATTCGTACTACCATGAGTCCTATTTCGGCATAAAATCCTTTCCAAGTTCAAATTCCATGTTTTTCTCCTTAATTTTAGCCACCACCAATTTAAATCCCATCCAAATTCCTTGCACCATCAGCAGCAGTCCACTACTTGACCGACTCAAGCCACTGCTAGGAGAGTTTCGGTCAAACTCTAACTCTTCCCCACGTGAGCAGCAAAATTAGTCCTTCGCGCGCACAGCAGCTCAAACTTCAGACCTCATCCTATCCCTGCGCTCCACATCCTACTACTGGCCACTGCACCAAGCTTTCCTTTACACCATAATAGGGTCACAATTAATCTTAATCTATTCCTGCTAAAGCCTCGGTTACTTACGAAATAAAAAGGAAATTTCTCCTTCTATACATCTCAAACCTGCGACCTTCTAAACACACACATACGCCGCTTACCACTGCACCAAAGTTCCTTTCATGCAATAATCTTCTCACAATTAACTTATAACAGTTACCTGCTTCAGTTCTGGCCCATTTTTAAAAATAAAATAGAATTTGCCCGAGCAAGGACTCGAACCTGCGCCCTCTCCGCTGCTGCCATTGTGCCATAGGCACTCCTTGTGTTGGATTATGTTCACAACTCCTCTTAACCCCTATTTTAACCGCAACCTGAATACTAAAAAAAACAACCCTTTTGTGCGCGTCGTGCCTTGAACCCAGGTACCTCCCACGCCCTCCTAGCGTGCTTAGCCACTGGGCCAGGTGCTTGTTTGTGCTAAAACTCAGTCCAAATTATTAATAAGGCCTATTGCCCAGATTCCCTTAAGAGGCAAAATTTAAGAATTTTGCTAAAGCTATGGGCCGAACCCTGGACTTTTTCCCACACCATAAACCCTTCGTAAATTATTAAATTACTAAACTAAACATACCAAATAATAATAATAATTTAAAACATCCAAATTATTCGGGCCGTCTTCTACCCGAACCCAGACTCAAGGCCTAATACTTCCAGGCCCAAAAATTGGGGCGTTACAAGTCCCTTCCAAGGCATCTTCACGTTTGAAGTCGCCATCTACTTCTTCTTCGACTTCTTCCCCCAACTCACCCTCTATTAAGTGATAAACCATAATATAGACACATTTTTATCCCCTGCTTGGCATGTTTATGAAAGAATGATCATTAGTTTTATTGAATACAATGCTCCTAATCCTTTAATTTCATGTTTTACACTCAGGACAGCATAAGAAAGTGAAAAGAGCAAGAAACGAGCCAAAGACAGACAAAATAGGCTAATTGCAGTGTTCCACACGGCCGTGTGTGACACACGAGCAAACCACATGCCCGTGTGTAATGACCGTGTTAACTAAAAACCAACTCACAATTGCACATGAATTGAGGACCCTCACACGGGCGTAGCACATGGTCGTGTCCCTATCGAGCCCAAGTCTAATTCTATTCGGAAAAGGCTAATTTTGAGCTATCTTGGGCATTCAAAAGTATATATAAACACCCTAGAAAAGAATCAGAGGGGACACGCAAAGTAGAAGGCAGAGAATACTCGAGGGCAGCCATCGGAAGTAGGTCGGACGCAGGATCTACTTCAAGACTGAAGATCTCCATTCAATTTCCTCAGAAGTTTTTTGGGTTTCTTTATGTTTTGTTGTTTTCCCAATTTTGAGATGTTTTCCCCCATCATTATGAACTAAACTCCCTAAATACCTAAGAGAGATAAAACCTAAGACAGATCTTACTACTATTTGATTTATATAATAAATACTTGCAGGATCTTAATTGTGAGTTTTAATCCTTTCTTTAACATTCCAGGATATTAATTCAGGTTTTGATGTGCTTATTCAGTGGAGCAAAAGTCTCTGTTTAAGAGTAGATCTTCCATAATTAAGCAGAGTTGCACGCAATCCTTGAGATAAGATGACATAAGTCTGTCGGATTAAAGTCAAATCTAATAAGGGAATCTATAGAGCGAGTTAATGCGACAATAGGGGCTTTAATTAGAAAGAGATTTCAACTAATCAACCTAGAGTCAGTTGTTTTTAGTCTCGAGAGAGATATTAACATAAATCAGGGATTTCTACAGATTAAGTCAAGTGAATAAATCATCTAATTCGGAAGTAATAAGTGAAGTCTAGGTGGATTTTTCTTTGGGTATTGTCTTCTCCATCAGTTTTCCAAAAGTATTTTCCAACATTTATTTCTATCATATTTTTAAGTCAATTAGATAATTAGTTTTAGTTTAAAAACATCCCTTTAGTTATTAGGCTAGATAATAAAAAGATAGTAATTACTAGTACTTTTAGTCCTTGTGGATACGATATTTCCGGTCTCACCATAACTATACTACTGTTCGATAGGTGCGCTTGCCTTAGTCAAATCTTTAGTTAGTTTAGCTATCATCATTAAGCCACTGTCACAATTCTCCAATAGCTCCTATTTGTTACCACCAAAATCCAATGAAGGAGCACCCAAGTCACCTCATTTAGGAGCATCAAAGATCTCTTCAAGCTCCTCTTCCCCTAGCCCTAGGAAAGGTAGCAACCTTAAGGACAAAAAAAAGATACTCTTCTAAGGTTGAGTCTCCCTGGGAGGTCTCATTCCCTCCTTTACTAACTGTCAATGATAAAGTTTTTGACTCCCCTTCTCCTAGCCCTAAAAGCACGGGTGATGTTGCTGATAGTGATAGTCCTAAATCTAGTAATGGTAGTCCTGCACTAGCACCTTCTAATGCAATTGAAATCAAGGCCACCACTTGCATTGTTGGTATAGAAACTATTTTCAGATTCTTCCTCTTTTAGGCTTCACATGCATAAGTTCATGAAAGGCCTTAAGATGTGCTTTCTAGTTAGGTTCAATTTCCTTTTTTAAAAAAAAAGTCATATTTATACGCTAATTAAACTTGTACTCTTGGGGCCTGAAATAGAGTTTATAATATACTTTTTACTTTAAATTAATGTACTAATAGTGAATAAAAACCCATTAACATTTGGCATCAGATAAGTGCTGATCACTAATTAAGCTTGTTTAAGAATTTTCATTCTTAAGTTCAAACTTGAGCTCGATAAAGCTTGTGCATTTTCAAGCTCAAGCTTAGCTTGATAATTATGTTTAGGGTTAATAATATATATAAAACAAGATAACATAATTTAATAATATAAAAACATTTAAATTATATATTAAAAATGAAAGGCTAAATAAAGTCACGAGTTGTTTGAGCAAGTATTTCTAAGCTTGAATTTTACCCAATCGATAGCTAATGCTCGGATCGATAATTACCAAATCAAATTCAAGTTTGTTTTTTGGGTAAAATCCATGATAGTGAATGCTATGTTTAAAGATGTTTGCTTAATAATCCTAAGCTTAAAATGTTAGTTTGATATGCAAAGTATAGAAAATAGATGGAATAGTAAGTTGAATTAGATGGCGGATTGAATATGACATATATTTGGCTATATACATGCAATGTTATTGATAGAAAATGTTTTTGGTATCCTAATACTTTGTCCTATATTGTCTATACATGATTTGGCATAGGTGACTATGAACCATAAAGGTGTAAATTGGTTGGTTTGTTTGGAAACTTGAAATAGGTATCAAATGCCTCAAATTTTATCAAAAACAAAGCCCACATCCTGACAAGCAATCTTCCTTGTCGCAACGTCAGCTGATAAGGAATGAAAGCAGAAGTGGATCGAATTCAAGTTGTACGACTAAAAAAGGAAAGATTTGGATCTAATTTGAAAAGAAGAATAAATTAGTAATAAAGAACTCGAAAACAGTTAAAGAAGAAATTTGAGAACAAAGAACAAATAAAAATAATTATATATAAATAAATAAATAGGCAAAATTTAAAAGTGGATGATGGATTGAATAAACCGATGGCTATAATGGATAGAAGGAGAAATTTCTAATTGAACCCTTTGAGATATCAATCCCAACAAACTCAATTAATGACTCTAATCAATCATCTAAGAAATAATCTGTAATGCCTCAAAAATCTCTTATATTTATTTTTGTGTATTTATGATACAAACCTGTATCTGTTTCAATGGTTATGTGTGTTGGGGGTGTCTGAGAAGTCTGAGGTTCAAGCCTTGTCTTGAACTAAATTTTTGTTTTAATTGAATAAAGCCTTACTTTTATTCAGTAGGCTTATACTTAAAAGTTTGCAAAAACATGTCAGAATAGGTCTGCTCGTCTGGTGGATAAGTGGTGTTTTAAAAATCTAGAGGTCTTGGGTTTGAGCTGTACTTGGGTATTATTTTTTCTGCTTATGGTGTGTAGGAGTTTGAGGTATGGTAAAATGTTGAGTGTTTGAGGTGTGTGGGGAAGTAATGGACGGTTATGGAGTGTTTGAGATGTGTGGGGAAGTGTGGGAGCGAATTTAGGATAAGTGGGAGCGAATTTAGGATAAGTGGGAGGAAATTAGGGGATTATGGGGAAAAATATCCAAAATCTGATCATTTTCTTTTCTTCTTGAAAAAAGAGTTAGTTTTCTCCCCATCTTCCTGACAATTTCTTTCCCCATCTCTACCATTTTCTTTCCTCAATTCCTCCCATTGCTGCCGAATTCTACTTCTCTCCCCCACCCTTGGCGTTTCTTTTTGTTTTCCTGGCTTCAATCGTTCGTTTGTGGCAACCTTTGTTTCCATCTATTCGGTAAGTAAAATAAGGTGGAATTGGTTCTCCTCACAACTTTTGGTTTCTCCTCTTTTAACTAAAAGTCTCTTGACGTTTTCCTTTTCTTTCCCTAGTCGAACCTTTGCCAGGCTTCTTCCCCTTTTCGATTATTTTGATTTCTACTTTTTCCTACGCATTGTTCTCTTTGCCCTCTCGGTAAGTTTAGTCTTGAGTAAACTTTAAATTGGGATGTGGACAAATGTTGATATGGATTCTTTTGGTGATTAGGGGTTTATTGAAGGGTTGTTTTGTAACACCTTTAACCCGTATCCGTTATCGAATTTAGGGTTACAAAGCATTACATAAAAAGACACATCTTTCATAAATTTACATATTCACTTAAGTTACATTCGAGTGCATGTATACATACGTGCAACATATGATTATTTATAACTTAACATAAAATATAAGTCACTTTAATTACACGAATCATATGTTGAAATTCTACTAAATCCATATTAAACATACGTCACACTTACAAGTCAATGCACATGTCTTGAGACTCAAGTCATAATTATTTAATCAATACATTAATCAAATCATATATTCAAAACTTAAATAGCATTCGAGCACTTACAGAAATAAAACTAAATACCAATTGTCGTAAATTGTTTATGCACGTTTTAGTTTGACTAATAATGACCGTATCTAAGTACCTTTACTGAATACATACATTGCTATAGCAATAGCTAAATATCAAGTTAAATTATTATAAGCATAACCGAATACATTTTAAAACATATTTTATATCCTATTTTATTTGCAATTGCCGAACCACAAAGTAACCTAAATTAATAAATCCAAATAACATATCCAACTTGTAACTATTTGATCAAAACATTATATAGCTATCCTCACCAAAATTAAGCATTTAAAATTCCTTCAAATACATGCGTATTTAACTTAATTGTTTCACTTCGGTACTGAGCCAAAATTAGTATACCATTTCCCAAGTACTAAATATAGCTTATAGCACATGTACTAACAGCAACCTTAACCACCCCGAAGCATAGCTGAATATTTTATAAATTCCATTCATATAATAACACTAAGCAATTATAGGAACCTCGCTTTCTCACATATACGTATTTTTTTTACCTATACATAATCTATAACCAAATCAACTATACGCACAACCCAATGATCAACTACTTCAACGCACAATATAGATATCACAAAAACTATCCATGCCAAATTCATAACATAATAATTAAAATGGACTTAAGCCACAACCAAACAAAGTCATATTTAAGTAAGGAAATTTAAGCCATTTTCGCATGGCTCATTTACATAACTTCCAACCTATCCAAAACATATGCTAGCCTATACATGCCATAGTTCCAAAATGCAATTTATAAAATACCAAAGACAGTCGATAGCGTGATAAGCTCCTCTAATCTTTCCCGGATTCGTAACTTGAATTCAAAATCTATAAAACCGAGTAAATATGGAAACACAGATTAAGCTATCATAGCTTAGTAAGTCATAAGCAAATAAACAACTCAATAAAATTATCAGCTTAATTAAACTAAATCAAACTGAATTATCATAACACATTTAGATCCCAACACTTATAAGCTCATATTTCAAATACATATTCATATAGGTATACATATTCATTTATTAATGTCACCTTGGCTGAATACTCATATAGCCAAATTAACCTATTATCATTTAACTTTCAAAGTCGAATAGTCCTTATAAATTTAGTTCCCATACGTACAATTACATAAGCTCACATATCACAAAATAATTTCATGTACATATATTAGATAAATGGTTGATTATTCAATAATCACATATGTACATAATTGAAACTTATTCCATAACATTCACAAGGCTGAATACCCACATGAACAAATTGACCAATGTTATTCAACTTTCAAAGCTAATAAGTCAATATATAACCATTTATACATATGTTCTTATAAACAAGCTTGAGAATCATAATAAAACATGAAGTACATATATTTTTTATTTATCCGAATAGAATATGCATAATCATATTTACATATATCTAAATATCAAAGGCCAAATGTTCTTACCAAGTTCACATGAAATCCTTATTTGTATCACACATAGTTTTAAACAAGTATCAAGTCACATACTTACCTTGTTTTAAATAGAAAACCAACTAATTCAATTCGTTATAACAAAATCAAATCATGTTTTCAATTTTCATGTACATTTCCATAATCGTAAAATACATTTATCAAGCACATACTATACATCAAATCCACATTTAACAGGATAAATATATTTTCGCTCATATACGTATAATCATGAATCAAAATATAATATCACATGCATACACATCACATATGGTCGAATATACTTCACCAATGTATATATATTCACATTAGCAACTTATATAATTTGCATCACATATCCAATGACCAATTTACCTTATTTTCAAATAAGAAATCAACTAGATAATCTCGTCTTACAAGTTCGATCACAACTTATCTTTGCCCGATGAACCATTCAAAATCGGATAGGACACTCGGATAATCACATATATCGTACAATGCCAACATCCCAGACGTGGTCTTACATGTAACCACAAATCGGTGCCATTGTCCCAAACAGGGTCTTACTCACACACATATATCGGAGTCATATATTGATGCCATGGTCTTACTCGCACACATATATCAGAATCCTATTTCATGACATATGTATCCTAACTATTCCTAAGGTTCATACGGGACTTTCGAACATTGTAATTCGGTCGAGACGAATTCATAAACATAGCTGTCAAGCTTGTACAAATTCGGATAATTTATACATATATATACTTATTCCATTTCAGCATATATAATTCACATATAATTAAAATATACAACATCTATTTGCTTATAAGCTTACCTCGGACAATGTAAAACGGAACAAAACAGTCGACAACTTTTGTTTTCCCCCGATCTAAATCCGATTTCTTTGATTCATGATCTAAACATATTCAAATTAAGCTTATTTAGACATATTTTCATTCAATTTAGTCTAAAAACACATAAATGGGAAAATTACCATTTTACCCCTGACATTTACACTTTTTACAATTTAGTCCCTATTACACAAAACACAAAATATACAAAATTTCAATATACCCATGTTGAGCCGAATTTTACTCATACCCATACAAGTCCATATATTTCATCAATTTCATATTTTAGTCCCTCAAATTTTTATTTTTGCAATTAAGCCTAATTACTCAAAACCATCAAAAATTCCAATACAAAATATGTTAACCCAACACCTATCTTTCATATTTCACTATCAAACCATAAAAATCACAAGCTTCCATCAATGGCATAACTCAAAATATTCATCACAACTCAAAATTTAAGCATGGGTTTTGAAGTACTCGAAGCAACGATCTCCAAAACGTAAAAATTATCAAAAACCGACAAAGAACGAACCTTAGATTTGAGCTTGGGAGTTGGCCGAACCTAAGCTTCCCTTTTTTCTTTTTCTTTTCTTTTGTTTCGGCATAGGTGAAATAAAACATATGCACACTCATATTTTACTTTATAATATATTTTATACTATAAAGCTTACAATTTTTAGTTTTCACATATGCCCTTAATGAAATAATAATAAAATCATATAATATATATATCCTTTACCATCCAAACAATAAGCTAATGCACATGGTATGGCTTTCACGTTTATGCCTTATAATATATATTATAGCTTAATATAAAATAATATTTAATTTACACACACATATATATATCTTTAATAAAATATTATAAAACCATATGGTATATACTTACCACCGTCCTACTAGTAATCAAATGGCTAATTACAACTTAAATACTTCAATTTAAAAAGCCACTAACAATTCGGCCCTTATACTATAAACCATCAAATTTTCTTTTTACGTGATTAAGTCCTTTTATTTAATCGAACACCCAAACGATAAAATTAAATCACGAAAATTTCACAGATATGAATTCACACATAATAAACATAGAAAATAATTTTAAAATATTTTTCTGACTCGGATTCATGGTCCTAAAAACCACTGTTTCGATTAGGGTCTAAATCGGTTGTTACATGTTTATCGCTCGTCAACGTTCTGAAGGCAGGGTATTCCTGCTACTCAATTTAAGGTAATGGCTTACCGCTTAAAAGTGAATACCTTGTTTCGAGATTTGGATGTATTCAATAGTTTAATCGTTTAATCATTTAATCAAGTGTATGTTGCTGATTTTAGGTTTCGGGAGTGCTCAGGATTTTTTGGCGTAAAAATCTAAGCAAGTGTGTAACCACAACGCTGAAAAGGTACTCGGTAAAAATTTGAAAAATATGGTTGTTGATGCCACATAGGCGTATAATCGACGAGACAGGCAGTGTGCGATACATGGGCCAGACCGAATTAGGCTGTGTGGGCCACACGTGCGAACCACATGGGCGTGTGGAATTTTTAGGTCAGGCTGTGTGATCCACCTAGCCAAGGCCAATTTGGGTCATGTGGGCCACACGGGCATGTGGGTCCATACGGGCCTACAACATGGTTGTGTAAGTGTAACGCCCCAATTTTCGGGAATTCTGTGAATGATTGGTAAAATTTAAAATTTTGTGTTCTGTCTGCTTGATGAAGGTTTAATTATGATAGGGGGCCTCTAGAAGGCCCAAGCTTAGGTTAAAATCCAGTAATTTTAGGTGATTTTAATCCATAGGGAAAAAGGGGTTTTGGTTAACTGGGCTTTTAAGTATTAACTGGTAAAAGAGGACATAAGGAAGCCTGTGGTAAGATGGCATGTGACGCCACTTAAGGGCTTTAGAGGTGGCGTGTGGATGACCAAGGAGGGCTAAGGTTCGAGTCACAAGGTAAGCAAATTAATGATATTAATTTTTATGTACAGAAAAGGTAAGCAGTGGAACTAAAGTGAAAGTCTGTCTGGAGAAAATTTAGGAGCTGATAAGGGAGAGGATTTAGGAGTTGATCAGGGAGAGGATTTAGGAGCTGATTAGGGTGAACTGAGTTGTCCGAATGATGGACTCTTGAAGAGCAAGAGTTGGCCGGCCAAGGGATGCTTAAGGGGGCAAATTTCAGCTAGGGTTAGTGCCAGTATAAATTAGGCATTAGTGGTAAGTGGTGTCGTTTCCTGACTATTCTCCTCTTCTTTTCTTTTTCTCTTCTCTCCATCCACTTATTCTTTCTTCTTCTTTTCCCCATAGCCGAATCCTTCAGCCACTCTACTCTATACCACCTTCCTTCCATTATTTTTAAAACTATAGCCGATTGCCTCAAATCCCAAAATCCTGAAAACTTGACTCCTTTTGTACCGATTTTTCCCTAGCCAAATCTCTTATTTTTCTCATCATCTTTGGCCGATTCTCTCACCCTCTAAACCCTAGGTTTCTGTCGACAATACCACAAGTAAAAAACCTCATATTTTATCTTTCTCTACACTTTTGCAAAAAGTCGAAACTCCCACACTATCTTAGGGACATAGCCGAATACTGAGATCACTGAAGGATCAACTTTTGTTATCGTTTGAGGGCTTAGAACTGCATCAGAATCAAGTAGGAACTAAGAGGGAACATTGACTAAAAGAATCGGTTTTAAGTCTTTCCAACTTAGTCTATCTTGCATATTTTAAGAAAAGCCGGAATCCCTAAAAGGTTAGGGAGGTTGTCGTTTTTTAGGACTTGTAGCCCTAAAGGGTTGTGATAATAGTATTATTTTGGTAATAGTGTGGTTAAGAGGCTGTTGATCAAGGGCTTGGACAAGTGGAGCGAACGGATCTGGATCGAGACGCTATTTTCGGCAAAGGTAGGAACGCTAAGGCCTAAGGTGTTGTTGGCCGAATATGGTAAGAAGTTAATATGTAGTTCACTTCGGTAGTAAGATTAACGTGGTAGTATTATAATTGTAGGCAGTTCGTGCGTGGATCTTGTCAGCAAATCGTCATAAAACAGGTGTGTAACTGACACCCTCTCATAGACTAGATCGGCAAAAGCCGAAAAGCCGAAATACTGGAAAGTTGGTATTTTGGGAATTTGTGAGTGTGCGAATGCTCATAAGATAGTTGGGTTTGTATGTTTGGTATTCTAAAGGTAATAAACTGCAGTACGTGCGATTTCGTGCATTTTGATAACTTGGGCTTAATGGGCCAAAAATCGAGTTCATGGGCCAACGGGCTCAATTTGGTAAGTATGCGCGGTAAGTATTCTGATAGTACGTAAATGGATAGGATATGCATGAAAACCCTAAAAGTAGCTAAATTACTACAATACCCTTATGTATGGAAAATTACCATGATACCCCTAGGTGTAAATGACCAATATGCCCCTAGGGTTAATTTTGTCTGAAAAGCATGTTGATTTAAATCTGTATGATGTATGCCATGAATTAATGTTTGTTGCATGGGGACATGGGTTATATTATGAAGGAAGCGTCTTGGTGGCTATGCCACAATTATCTGATCTGGTGGCTCTGCCACATATATCTGTTCTGGTGGTTCTGCCACAATTATCTGTATCTGGTGGCTCTGTCACATTATCTGTTCTGGCAGCCATGCTGCATAATTCTGTGGCGTGTAGCAGTTGGGTGGGTCGAGTAGTCTCCCCAAATGGTGAAAGGTTGGTAAGGGGGTGTATGTGGTTGGTTATGGGTTGGGTTCTGCATATACATGAAATATCTGATCTGATCTGTTATGGGCCTATGGGCTTAATTATGTATACTGTTCTGGGCTAAGGCCAATTTATTCTGTTTTTGTGGTTTGAGCTGATATGGGCTATGGTTGGGTTAATTTTACACATTGAGTTTCCCCAAACTCATCCCCTATCTTCATCCATGCAGGTAATCCCCAACCATAGTGGGCTTGGAGCTGCGAGGGATTCGGAGTGGCCACTCGTTCTGCAATATGGATTTCTTCTGGTGATTTGGACTTCAATTTTCTTTACTTTGATGATTTGGGTTTTGTTATGTAATAAGACCGCTTATGATTTTTTTGGGGGGTTTTATTTATAACTTATCATGATGATCTTAAATTATATCAACTATCAAAATGGGCTAAATCTAGGGTTCGTTTTCCAAAAACATAAACTAATTTCAAAGTAACATGATCTCGAACAAGTCTTCTACTGTGATAACGTTTTCCTAAAATTAAATATGTTTTATTTTAAAAGGAACATAATTACAGTGGTAACTTAAAGAAATACACGATGTTGGAGTGTGGCAATGGCGGTGTGCATGTCTAGGATTGGATCTGAAAGAGCTTGGTACTTAAGCAGTCCGATGGACTCACCTCCTCTTTTTCGGTTTCCTACCTGGTGCACAGCTTCCATTCACTTTAACCCTTAATAAATTAATCCTTTGAACATCAAGTACGATTTTCTGAACTTAGAATGGAAAATTGTTTTTAACGTTTTTGATGTGGCACGTCGGATCCGGCCATAATGTCTAGGCCGGGTTTGGGGTGTTACAGTAAGCCTATCTCCACTGTTTTGTTGCTAAGGTTGCATGGGTCGCCCGAGATGACTGCGAACCTACTATAGGGTCGATAAGCTTACCTAGACCCCTAATTGACTGAAATGACTGTATGACTGATATATATATATTTACATGCTAGCAAGCATGATGATATTTAATGAACTGATATTGTAGGCACTGTTGCCATGATATAGCAAGTTATTATTGTATGTTACATTGCATTGGATTGGGGGTTGGCATTGTTCGGAGGAAGTGTACTGAAAGGCCTCCGGCCTAATTTACTGGTAGCTCAACTGCAAACCACTGTTTTATGCCACATTCGGTAATTTTTGGAGTGTAGGGATGGGTGGGTTGATTATATCCCCACATGGAGTGTAGGGTTGGACGGAGATGGTGTGTAGAGGCTGGTTGGGTAGGAATTTTGTGATTGTATATCTGTTACTATACTGGTTGTTGATACTGAAATGGGCTAAGGCCCTAACTGAAACTGAATTTGATACTGAAAGGGCCTAAGGCCAGACTGTGACTACATTTTGTCTACTTGTTTTATATGAGGATTACATACTAAGTTTTCATAAACTCACCCCTCTGATTTATCCATAAAGGTAATCCCTAGGCGTGGGTGGCTCGGTGTGGCGGAGGACTTAGCGGTGGCCACACAACCTTATTTGACTTAGTTTCGTACTTAATTATGATTTTAAATTTTGTTTGGGAATTTTATTGTAAATATGGCCTCTATGGATTTTTCTTAAATTTGGGATTTTTATTAGATATGGATTATAAGTACTAGTTTTAGGAAAACTCGAGTTTTCAAAAGAACCAAACATTTTAACAAATTACTTACGAATACACAAACTGTTTTAAAAGCTTCCACATAGAATAAACATTTTCAAAGCTTTCAAATGATTAATTAACATGATAATGGAATTAATATGTAATAGTGAAAAGATTCTAGACGAAAAATGTTTGAAGTAAAGTTACAGTTTCAACCCAATTTACAGTTTTCAAACACATTAACATGTGACACTGTCAGATTCAACCATAACGACCAGGCCGAGTTTGGGGTGTTACATAATCCTTGGCAAATTGAAGGATGAAGAACGAATTCCCACGACTCCTTGAAAAAAATCGAGAAGAAAAATAATTCTAAAAATCACAAGAAAGAAATCTTGCGCAAAGAAAAAAACTCCTAAAGTTGAAAACTTTATTAATGAAAACAATTGTTTGATTTGTGTACAATGCAAAGGCTGATAAATAGGCTAGCTAAATAAATCTTAATAAAACTCTTAATATACTAGAACTCTAATTAATCTAAACAAGTAATAGTTTTAAACTAAGCTTTCTTATTAACATAAAACTCTCAAATATCTTAAAATGATTAATAATTATAAAAAAATTCATACTTAAAAATAATAAAATAGTAAGAGCTGATAAATACAATATTAGGCTCATGTATAATAAAAATTAAGCCTAGAACCTAAACCCAATATGAAACACCTTAGCTTGTGGGATTGGTTAGCGTCATTGAAATGAAATGCCTAAGCTTGTTAACATTCTCCACATGGCCTTGTCATCATAGATTGGGAGTTTAAGCCCACAAACAAAATTAATACCTTCTAATTCATCCTTGCTCCAAAATCCATCGTCTTTGAGCTTCAACTCTTCTTCTCAATTTTTTTTGTGATAAAGTCTTGAACGAATAAGTTGAGGTTTGACTTTAGTTCCTTGGATTTGGATCTCATGATTGTGCCTTGAGGGAAACTAAGACCATCTCTATTATGGCCTTTGAATTGGTCTGAGCTGCTCTGTAACGCCCTAAATAATTTATTTCTATTTCTGTAAATACCTGACATAAGTGTGTATCTACTTCAGTGGTTAAGTGTTCTGGGTATGTGTGAGAGGTATTAGGTTCAAGTCCCACTTTTAGCAAATTTTATTATTTTTGATCCAAGCCTTACCTTTGTGGAGTGGGCTTACATAAAATTGTCTGTCAATTCATATCAGAATGAGTCTGCTGGTTCGAGTGATAAGGGGGTTGTTGTGTTAGAGGTCTTGTGTTTGAATCCCTATGTGAACGAGGGTGTTTGTTTTTGCTCTATTGTCAGATAGAGTCTTGGTGGAGTTGGATTGTGAGAAGTTTTTTTTAGTAGGTTAGTAGTGAGGAATTTGAGGGTTTTGGATATATTCTTTTTTATTTTTTTTATCTCTTTTAGACTCCCAAACTTTGACGTTCCTTTTTCTATTGACTGGAAAATTCTTTTTGTTTCATTGCTTCTGAAATTCTATCGAAATCCTGTCTTTCAGACCTTTTTTTTAGTTCTTAGGTGTTTTTGCACGGTTTAGTAAGTTTAAGGGATGTTTTTCGTGTGGAACGGGGGAAACCATTTTAAACTGTTCAAATCATTGTTATTCCTTTCTTTCCATTAGTTGATATTGATTTTTGGTAGTAGTGAATCCTGAGGAAAGGGGATATTCTCTTACGGAATTTTAGTTGAAATCGTTTGGGGCATTGGGGTAAGTGTTGAACACTTGAATTGGACTATTTTCAGTTTTTTGGTTTTGTTTTAATCGTAAATTATAACTGATTTTGAGAGTTTGGTTTGTCGATTTTAGGTTCTTCTGGTCTCGGGTGTGTTCTCGCATTAAAACCAAAATAAGTGTGTACTCGAAACACAAAAAACTGAGCTTCAACAAAAGCTGAAGCTGCGTTCTGTCGACGTCACATGGGCATGTGCCCGGTCGTGTGGCTGGCCGTGTGTGAGACACGGCTGTGTGTTTGACAAGAGCATGGTTGTACGCAAAACATGGCCATGTGATGGTGTGAGTGTTGTCGTATGGATCAAACGAGCTAGGCCAAGTTGGGCATGTGGGCCCACACGGGCATGTGGTTTTGGGCCAGGCCGTGTAGGCCACACGAGCAAGGCCAATCTGGGCATGTGGGCTTATAATTCTGTAATATTCCCTAGGGCCGCACGGATCGTTCCGATCAACTATGGGCCTACCGTAGGGTCGGTAAGGGCTAACCAAACCCTACAATTATGTGAGATCTGATATTTTGTTCTGAGTTGGACATTGTTATGCATGCCTGATTATTCTGTTACTTATTTTTAGATGACATCCGTTTACGAGCATGTTTTGCATGGGATTACTGTATCTGTGACTGGGATGGGTTTTGTATATGTGGAGGAAGTGTTCTGTATGGCGACCTTCGCCTATATTCTAGTAGCTTGGCTGCATATTATCTGATATGTGTCATAATGACACAATATCATGTGTAGGGATGGATGGGTGTTTTTAACCCCACATGGTGTGATGGGATGGTCGGAGTTGGTGAGTAGAGAATGGGGTAAGGATTCTATATATCTATCCTACATATTTGATTCTGATATTTGTGTCTGTATCTGTAAGGACTTAAGCTCGAATATGAATTTGAATCTGACTGTGTGTGTGATATCTATATGAAAAGCATGTCTAATTTTGATGGGTTACACACTAAGTTTACGAAAACTCAGATCTGTTTGTCTGTTCCGTTCAGGTAATCCAGAGACTTAGGCGGATTGGTGTGACGAAGCCTCGTGATGACCACGAGTTCATACTGCTTGACATTATGATATTTACTTATTTAATTATGGAATGTTTTCTGGAAGCTTTTTAATTTATGGACTCTCCAAACTATTTGAATTTATTTTCATATTTGGATTTTGACAAGATTTTCTTTTATTTACGACGGTTGGCTAAACATGGTTTTTACTAAAACAACTATTTTTGAAAATATGAACGAGGTTATTAAATATAACGATTTCCAAGACTTTCGCCATAAATTATGTTTTGACAATAAACTGCTTAAATAACATTTTTAGTAATAGTTTTTAACGAATAAGATTACAAAGCTTTAATCGAATTAACTCTGGTTTCAAAATCATTCTTTGTGATATCTCCAGATTCGGCCATAACATCTAGGCTGGGTTTGGACTGTTACATGCTCATATCATCAGCTGACATGACTCATGTCACAATCTTGAGTGGCCTGAAGTCACAACGTGAATAATTTTTTGCCGACGTCACGACTTAGAGGAAGTGACATCATGACATTGGTCCTGAGATTTTGAAACTTTACAGTTTGGTCCTATTTCATGCTCAGGTCAACAAAAGAGCTATCGTAAACTAGATAAAGACGCAAAATTTGATTATGTAGTATACTGCAAATGTGTTTAACTTATAATTTTATATTTGAATGATTATGTTACTATATAATTGAAAGAAGTTTCTCCAACAATGAATGCGACATCCTATACCTCAAACCCTGTAATCAGATCAGATGAGAGGTATTACAGACCAAATATTTTAGCAAAAGAAAAGGGAGGATTAGTAGATTTAAACAAAAAGCTTCAAGGGCTATAGAATGAAAGAAAGAAAAAAATTATAAAATTGAAAAAATGGTCTGACCATGTTGGAAACTTGAATATTGAAGCTAAACCCAATTCCCCCCCCAAAATACTAGACGCTCTTTTAGGCCTAGAGATATTTAAGAAAAAAAAAACCTTAAACAGGTCTACAAGTGATCTATTCGCCCATGATCTACCATACAAGAAAGCAAATTATAGATAATTTCAACCATACAAATCACTTTACTCATGGAAACTCAACATTTGAGAGATCATGAAATAAGCAAAAGTAAAAGATGGCATCCCAAGATCTTATTTTTGTTGTTGCACTTGTTTTCATGGTTTTTGTTGGGGCATTTGCTATCGAATCGTCGCCTTCACCAGTACCTTCCAAGGCATCTTCACCTTCGAAGTTGCCATCTACTTTAAGCTCCTTTTGCCTTAGCCCTAGTAAAAGCGACAACCCTAGTGCCAACAAAGGATACTCTTCTGAGGTTAAGTCTCTTGAGGAGGTCTCATCCCCTCCTTCACCGACTGCCACTGATGAAGTTTTTGACTCCCTTCTCCTAGTCCTAAAAACACAGGTGATGTCGCTGATAGTGATAGCCCTAAATCTAGTAATGATAGTACAGCACCAGCACCAGCATCTTCTAATGCCATTGAAATCAAGGCAACCACTTGCATTGTCTCCTCTTCCCTTAGCCCTAGTAAAAGGAACAACCCTAGCACCAACAAAGGATAATCTTCTGAGGTTGAGTCTCTTGAGGAGGTCTCATCCCCTCCTGCACCAACTGCCACTGATGAAGTTTTTGACTCCCTTTTCCTAACCCTAAAAACACAGGTGATGTTGCTAATAGTGATAGCCCTAAATCTAGTAATGATAGTACAACACCAGTACCAGCACCTTCTAATGACATTGAAATCAAGGCAACCACTTGCATTGTTTGTAACACCCCACACTCGGCGTACACATTATGATCAGATTCTAGAGGTTATAACGCTTATGCAAAAAGAGACAATTGTTTGATCTGATGGTAACCACTTCAGCGGAAGGAAAATTCAATTGAACTACTCTTTTGAAAAACACTGTGACTTTTCGAAATTAGAGTTTAATTTTGTATCTAAAAACAAAACCAATTCACTTGAAAATATTTACGTGCTAAAACATTTTGGAACAATTTGATTAGCCTTGCAGCGAAAAACCTTATAATT